>NW_026652336.1:323684-478733 GCF_009828535.3 Hylobates moloch
AAAAAAAAAAAAAAAACAAAAAAAAAATTACTCAGGCAGTATGGCCTTTTCCATGATAATGATTCTTCCTATTCATGAGTGTGGAATGTTTTTCCATTTGTTTGTTCTCTTATTTTCTTGAACAGTGGTTTGTAGTTCTCCTTGAAGAGGTGCGTCACATCTATTGTGAGTTGTATTCCCAGGTATTTTATTCTCTTTGTAGCAATTGTGAATGGGAGTTCACTCATGATTTGGTTGTCTCTTTGTCTATTATTGGTGTATAGGAATGCTTGTGATTTTTGCATATTGATTTTGTATCCTGAGACTTTGCTGAAGTTGCTAATAAGCTTAAGGGAATTTTGGGCTGAGATGATGGGGTTTTCTAAATATACAATTATGTCATCTGCAAACAGAGGCAGTTCGACTTTCTCTCTTCCTATTTGAATAACCTTTATTTCTTTCTCTTGCCTGATTGCCCTGGTCAGAACTTCCAATACTATGTTGAACAGGAGTGGTGAAAGAGGGCATCCTTGTCTTGTGCCAGTTTTCAAAGGGAATGCTTCCAGCTTTTGCCCATTCAGTACGATATTGGCCGTGGGTTTGTCATAAATAACTCTTATTGTTTTGAGATATGTTCCATCAACACCTAGTTTATTGAGAGTTTTTAGCATGAAGGGCTGTTGAATTTTATTGAATGCCTTTTCTGCATCTATTGGGATTACCATGCGTTTTTTGTCATTGGTTCTTTTTATATGATAGATTATGGTTATTGATTTGCATATGTTGAACCACCCTTGCATCCCAGGGATGAAGCTCACTTGATTGTGGTGGGTAAGCTTTTTGATGTGCTGCTGGATTTGGTTTGCCAGTGTTTTACTAAAGATTTTCACATTGGTGTTCATTAGGGATAGTGGCCTGAAATTTTCTTTTTTTGTTGTGTCTCTGCCAGTTTTTGGTATCAGAATGATGCTGGCCTCATGAGCTAGGGAGGAGTCCCTCTTTTTCTATTGTTTGGAATACTTTCAGAAGGAATGGTACCAGCTCCTCTTTGTACCTCTGGTAGAATTCAGCTGTGAATCCATCTGGTCCTGGTATTTTTTTAATTGGTAGGCTATTAATTACTGCCTCAATTTCAGAACTTGTTCTTGGTCTATTCAGGGATTCAACTTCTTCCTGGTTTAGTCTTGGGAGGGGGTATGTGTCCAGGAATTTATCAATTTCTTCTATATTTTCTAGTTATTTGTGTAAAGGTGTTTATAGTATTCTCTGTTGGTAGTCTGTATTCTTGTGGGATCAGTGGTGATATCCCCTTTATCATTTTTTATTGTGTCTATTTGATTCTTCTTTCTTTTTTTCCTTTATTAGTCTGGCTAGTGGTCTATCTATTGTGTCCATCTTTTCAAAAAACCAGCTCCTGGATTCACTTATTTTTTGAAGGGTTTTTTGTGTCTCCATCTCCTTCAGTTCTGCTCTGATCTTAGTTATTTCTTGTTTTCTGCTAGCTTTTGAATGTGTTTGCTTCCTAGTTCTTTTAATTGTGAGGTTAACTGTCGATTTTAGATCTTTTCCACTTTCTTCTGTGGGCATCTAGTGCTATAAATTTCCCTCTAAACACTGCTTTAGCTGTGTCCTAGAGATTCTGGTACATTGTGTCTTTGTTCTCATTGGTTTCAAAGAACTTATTTATTTCTGCCTTAATTTTGTTATGTACCCAGTAGTCATTCCGGAGCAGGTTGTTCAGTTTCTATGTAGTTGTGTGGTTTTCAGTGAGTTTCTTTTTTTTTTTTTTTTCTTTTTTCTTTCTTTTTTTGAGATGGAGTCTCGTTTTGTCGCCCAGGCTGGAGTGCGGTGGCATGAGGTGTGATCTTGGCTCACTGCAAGTTCCACCTCCTGGGTTCACACCATTCTCCTGCCTCAGCCTCCCGAGTAGCTGGGACTACAGGCACCCAACACCACCCTGGGCTAATTTTTTGTATTTTTAGTAGAGATGGGATTTCACGATGTTAGCCAGGATGGTCTCGATCTCCTGATCTCATGATCCGCCTGCCTCGGCCTCCCAAAGTGCTGGGATTACAGGCGTGAGCCACTGTGCCTGGCCTTGAGTGAGTTTCTTAATCCTGAGTTCTAATTTGATTGCACTGTGGTCTGAGAGACACTTTGTTATGATTTCTGTGCTATTGCATTTGCTGAGGAGTGCTTTACTTCCAGTTATGTGGTCAATTTTAGAATAAGTGTGATGTGATGCTGAGAATAATTTATTTTCTGTTGATTTGGGGTGGAGCATTCTGAGATGTCTATTAGGTCCACTTGGTCCAGAGCTGAGTTCAAGTCCTGAATATCCTTGTTAATTTTCTGTGTCATTGATCTGTCTGATATTGACAGTGGGGTGTTAAAGTATCCCACTATTATTATGTGGGAGTCTCAGTCTCTTTGTAGGTCTCTAAGGATTTGCTTTATGAATCTGGGTGCTCCTGTGTTGGGTGCATATATATTTAGGATAGTTAGCTCTTCTTGTTGCATTGATCTTTTTACCATTATGTAATGCACTTCTTTGTCTTTTTTCATCTTTGTTGGTTTAAAGTCTATTTTATTGGAGACTAAGATTGCAACCCCTGTTTTTTTTTTTTTGTTTTGTTTTGTTTTGTTTGCTTTCCATTTGCTTGGTAAATATTCCTCCATCCCTTTATTTTGAGCCTATGTGTGTCTGTGTCTTTGCACGTGAGATGGGTCTCCTGAATACAGCACACAGATGAGTCTTGACTCTTTATCCAATTTGCCAGTCTATGTCTTTTCATTGGGCCATTTAGTCCATTTACATTTAAGGTTATTATTGTTATGTGTGAATTTGATCCTGTCATTATGATGTTAGCTGGTTATTTTACCTGTTAGTTGATGCAGTTTCTTCATAGTGTCAATGGTCTTTACAATTTGGTATATTTTTGCAGTGGCTGGTACCGATTTTTCCTTTCCATATTTAGTGCTTCCTTCAGGAGCTCTTGTAAGGCAGGCCTGGTGGTGACAAAATCTCTCAGCATTTGCTTGTCTGTAAAAGATTTTATTTCTCCTTCACTTATGAAGCTTAGTTTGTCTGGATATGAAATTCTGGGTTGAAAATTCTTTTATTTAAAAATGTTGAATATTGGCTCCCACTCTCTTGTGGCTTGTAGGGTTTCTGCAGAGAGATCTACTGTTAGTCTGATGGGCTTCCCTTTATGGGTAACCCAACCTTTCTCTCTGGTTGCCCTGAACATTTTTTCCCTCATTTTAACCTTGGTGAATCTGACAATTATGTGTCTTGGGGTTTCTCTTCTCAAGGAGTATCTTTTTGGTGTTCTCTGTATTTCCTGAATTTGAATGTTGTCCTGTATTGCTAGGTTGGGGAAGTTCACTGGATAATATCCTGAATAGTGTTTTCCCACTTGGTTCCATTCTCCCTGTCACTTTCAGGTACACCAATCAAATGTAGGTTTGGTCTTTTCACATACTCCCATATTTCTTGGAGGCTTTGTTTGTTCATTTTCATTCTTTTTTCTCTAATCTTGTCTTCACACTTTATTTCATGAAGTTGATCTTCAATCTCTGATATCCTTTCTTCTACTTGATTGATTCGACTATCGATACTTGCATATGCTTCACAAAGTTCTTGTGCTGTGTTTTTCAGCTCCATCAGGTCATTTATGTTCTTCTCTCAACTGGTTATTCTAGTTAGCAATTCATCTAACCCTTTTTCAAGGTTCTTAGCTTCCTTGCATTGGGTGAGAACATGCTCTTTTAGCTTGGAGAAGTTTGTTATTACCCACCTTCTGAAGCCTACTTCTGTCAATTCATCAAACTCATTATCTGTCCAGTTTTATTCCCTTGCTGGTGAGGAGTTGTGATCCTTTGAAGGAGAAGAGGCGTTCTGGTTTTTGGAATTTTCAGCCTTTTAGTGATGGTTTTTCCTCATCTTCATGGATGTATCTGCCTTTGGTCTTTGATGTTGGTCACCTTCAGATGGGGTTTTTGTGTGGACGTTCTTTTTGTTGATATTGTTGCTATTCCTTTTCGTTTGTTAGTTTTCCTTCTAACAGTCAGGCCCCTCTGCTGCAGGTCTGCAGGAGTTTGCTGGAGGTCCACTCCAGACCCTGTTTGCTGGGGTATCACCAGTGGAGGCTGCAAAACAGCAAAGAATGCTGCCTGTCCCTTCCTCTGTAAGCCTCCTCCCAGAGGGGCACCCACTAGATGCCAGCTGGAGCTCTCCTGTATGAGGTGTCTGTCAACCCCTGTTTGGAAGTGTCTCCCAGTCAGGAGTTACATGGGTCAGGGACCCACTTGAGAAGGCAGTCAGTCCCTTAGCAGAACTCAAGTGCTGTGCTGGGAGATCCACTGCTCTCTTCAGAGCCAGCAGGCAGGAAAGTTTAAGTCTGCTGAAGCTATGCCCACAGCCACCCCTTCCCCCAGATTCTCTGTCCCAGGGAGTTGGGAGTTTTATCTATTAGCCCCTGACTGGGGCTGCTACCTTTCTTTCAGAAATGCCCTGCCCAGAAAGTAGGAATCTAGAGAGGCAGTGTGGCTACAGCGACTTTGTGGCACTGCAGTGGGCTCCACTCAGTTCGAACTTCCCTGTGGCTTTGTTTACACTATGAGGGGGAAACCGCCTACTCATGCCTCAGTAATGGCAGATGCCTCTCCCCACACCAAGCTCGAGCATCCCAGGTCAACTTCAGACTGCTGTGCTGGCAGCGAGAATTTCAAGCCAGTGGATCTTAGCTTGCTGGGCTCTGTGGGGTTGCAATCCACTGAGCTAGACCACTTGGCTCCCTGGCTTCAGCCCCCTTTCCAGGGGAATGAATGGTTCTGTCTCACTGGTGTTCCAGGTGCCACTGGGGTATGAAAAAACTTCTGCAGCTAGCTCAGTGTCTGCCCAAACGGCCATCCAGTTTTGTGCTTGAAACCCAGGGTCCTGGTGGTGTAGGCACCCGAGGGAATCTCCTGGTCTGTGGATTGTGAAGACCATGGGAAAAGCATAGCATCTGGGCCAGAGTGCACCATCCCTCATGGCACAGTCTCTCATGGCTTCTCATGGCTAGGGGAGGGAGTTCCCTGACCCCTTGCACTTCCCGGGTGAGGCAATGCCCCACACTGCTTCTGTTCACCCTCTGTGGGCTGCACCCACTGTCTAACCAGTCCCAATGAGATGAGCCAGGTATCTCATTTGGAAATGCAGAAATCACCCACCTTCTTCGTTGATCTCACTGGGAGCTGCAGACTGGAGCTGTTCCTATTCAGCCATCTTGCCCATCTTAAGTTTTTTGATTGTTCATTGTTAGTGTCCTGATATTTGTGTGTTGATTATGTATCCTGTAATTTGACTGCATTCATTTATTAGTTCTAACAATGTTTTTGGGTGGACTCTGTAGAATTTTCTATATATGAGATCATGTCATCAGCAAGCAATGACAATTTCACCTCTTTCTTTACAGTTTGGATGCCTTCTATTTTTCTCTCTTGCTTAATTGCTCTGGCTAGGACTTCCAATACTATGTTAAACGGAAGTGATGAGAGTGGGCATCTTTTCTTGTTTCACATCTCAGAAGAAAGGCTTTCAATTTTTCATCATTGAGTAGGATGTTAGCTGTGGGCTTCTCATATACGGCCTTTATTGTGTTGAGGTAACTTCTATATTTATTTTGGTGAGAATTTTTATCATGAAAGAATGTTGAATTTTGTCCAATGGTTATTCTTTCTTCTTGAGGCTTAATAAAAATAAAACAGTTTGTAACTTTCATGTATCTTTTCCAACTTTTTGTTGTTTTGACAGCCAGTCTGATAGAAAAACTTAGAAGATAAAATTTCAGCTCTTTATACCATTCCTTTTACTCTTTAACTCAGGAGATTAAGAGCCTTTGAACAGAGATTAGAATCAGTGCTCCTAATTTAATGAGCAGAAGTCTTTCCATTACATGTCAGTTGTCCAAGATTCAACCCTTGCCTTCAAATGGTTTGTAATATAGTAATATGAAGCACTGAGAGTTCTGTGAAAAACAGATATTTTTAAAAAATTCAAAGCCGATTTTTCTTTGTTTTCATTAAAATAAAATTTTTAATAAAAATATTTTCAAATTCTAGGAAATAAAAGTAAAAGATGTCATCCAGTTTTCATTAAAACATTCATGAAATCAAATAGGGAAAAGTCTGCATCAGTATTGGAAACCAAAGATAATAGTCAACATATACCAAAAATTGGAGGATATTTCACTAAATAAATCACCAGTTGGACCAGATTTTAAAAACACCATTAATGGACAACATGTGTTTTGCTCCCTGAGCCAAAGTGGTGAAGTCAGAAAGTCGGAGAAGCCTTGACTAACCCCACAGCTCCTGACCTCAGCCCCCACCAGGGAGGCAGTCACCATGGACTTGCAAAGGGGTCTATCCCTCAGCACTTTGGGCTGTTTTTTGGCCTGCAAACCAGTGTCATTAAAAACTGTGCCATTAGTATAAAGGTAGCAAAAGTTCTTAAAATTTTGGAATTCCTTAAAAGGGAAAGAACTGAAGTGATCTGAATACTAGGCAGTGGGTATAAAGAGAGACCTATGTTTTGATTTTTGGAGCTGAATGAACACAGGAGGTGGAAAGCAGAAATGAGAGGCAAATGGGGGAAAGAACCCAGGGAATCCCATCAGGATCAAGCACACCTTTGCCCTTTCACATCTTGGGAATAAGAGGTGGGGTGGGAGTGGTTGGTGGTTGGGCTCTATTGAATGAGTTCTTCGACATGGTTGGAGCCTGGATGACATGTTCTTCTGCCTTCCTGTCCCACTGAACTGCAGTACTGCTGTAGTGAGTTATCCCCTTCCTGGCTTAACCCTGAGTGGGCCTGTGTGCAGGGCTTGAAAGATCCTTTGACATTTGGTCACTACTTGCCAGGGCCTTAGCCACACCTGCTGGTCTGTGAGGGAGCTAGGGAGACTCAATATATGATGACTGTTAAAAAAAAAAAAAAAAAAAAAAAAAAAAAAAAAAAAAAAAAAGGTCGTCTGAAAGAATTTCTCTTCATGGCAGAATAAATAAGCCTAATAATCTACATGTATGTCTAGACTGGACTGGTATTCCTAATCACTTCCTTCCTGTTCATGCCAAGCCTGTCGGCCCTCTCTGAAAAGTCACTGTTCACAGACTCTTTGGCTCAGGAGAGCTCTCCAGGCCCTGCCTCCACCTCTGATGCTTTTTCATCTGGTTTCTGTCCCGTGGGCTCCTAATCACACACTCGTCTCACGGGTCTCCCATTTCATTGTTTGACTTCTCACACAGGCTTATTCCACACGAACAAAGGTTTCCCCTTCCTTTGTCTTCATGCACTGAGGCCTGTGAATAAGCGGGGCTTCCTCCTGTCTGCATCTCAGCCCAGTTCCAGAGCAATAGACCCCAATCACTGGTAGGGCAGGGTCAAGTTACCACAAAGCAGGCCAACAGCAAAAGATCCACCACCCAAGAGAAGTGGAATAATACTTAAGGACTTAAAAGAAAAACTTTCTCTGAAATAAATTTGCTGCAGGAAACAGAAGAAAAATTTAACATGTATTTGTTTTATATGCTTACAAAAAAACAACTTTGAGCTCAGACAAGAGGAGATTCCATGAAAACCAAAATCACAAGACTCAAATTAAAGTGTTTGTTGGAAAGAGAGAATAGTTATTGACACTGCAGATTGTCATATTGTTGATATAAGGAAGAAACTGGGAAGTAATCTCAGAACATGGAGCGAATGAATGAAAATGATGACAGAGAAAGATATTAGAGGGGGAGTAAAGTTTGCACAACCTGAATGTTGAGTAGTTAGTCTTCCCAAAGGAGAAAGCTAAGCAAAATGAATAGAATCAATAATTCAAGGGAAAAATAAAGAAAAGAAATTAATATATAAAAGAAAATTCTCTTCCCAATGTTAAAAACAAATCTGAGTCTGGAGATTTAAAAAATATAATGTCTATTATGTGTAAATGAAAGAAGGCTTACGTCTGGAATGATTCCCCTTCCCATTTCTTGCTAGTTTCTCCTCCTCTTTCCAATATAGATCCTGCCAACAGCAGTGTCACATCCATGTTGCAAAGCCTAACACAAATCCACTTCTAGCATGAAGCAATTTCCTGATTTCCTTAACCAATTGTTCTAGCTCTCACTTTTAAACCCCCAGTGAAGTTTTATCATATTCTACCAGTAGCAATTATAATAATGAAATCTTATGTTAGGCTGGGTCATCTGAGAAGCAGATGCCAGTTGGAGATTAAATGTTCAAGAACTTCATTAGGAGGAAACATCAGGGAAAGAAATTGGGGATGGGGGCCAGAGAGGCTGGGAGTATGGGCAGACCATGATCCAAGACTTACCCTGGGTGAAAGAGAGATTGGGAGCCTCCTTATATGCTGTGCCATTCTTGGAAGTTTTTGTGAGGCTACTGGGGAGTCTCGAGGCAGAGTTCATCAGAGAAGAAGTCCTGCATCTCCCAGCAATGGGTCTGCCTTAGCATCCTTGCTGCACTGAGCCGTTGGCTGGGAGCCGTCCATAAGAGTATGCCTCTGTGTACTGCAGCCATGAATTTCAGAGCACATCAGATAAAGTCCTTGGGTCAGTTACACCATCTGTAGTTGGAAGTCTGTCAGACACATTCTCATGGCCACTACAGTGTTCAATAAATATTAATACAACAATCAATTATTGAGCAACTAGGCACCAAGTACCATGCTCTGCCCACATGAAAGTACACATGCTCACAACACAAAAATGATAAAGACTGCATGCTTACATTTGCAGAGCACAAAATCAGAATGGGGAGACAAACATGAGAAATATGCAATTACCCCAGAACACATGTTAGTGTAAAAGCACATCCCACATGCTACAGGAACACAGACGAATAAAAGAGTTCACTTTACCTGGCAAAGCTGGACATACAGCAGCAGAGGAAGGAAAGGTTAAAATATGCAGCCTAGGTGTTCACAGGCAGAGGTAAGTGTGGAAGAGTACTGCAGTCAGATGGAAATCACCTTTGTGCAATAGGCGTCCATTCATCTCCAATATTTGCTTTCCCCTCCTGGAGTGGGGCGGGGGTGGGACTTTCTTCCTATCTCATGAATGCTAGACTGGACATGTGGGGTGCAAGCAGAGATGGCATGCAGCATTTCTGAAGAAAGTGCTAGTAGCCACCTTGTAGCTTGCTACGCTCTCTATTTTCTCTAACAAGGGTCGGAGAGGTGGCTCCATCAGCCATTGTTCTAGAGTGAAGGTGACAGGAATCAGAGTGGCAGCTGACCCATGAAGGACATGAGACATGAGTGGGAAAGAAACCATTTGTTTTTATAACCCTTGGAGATTTGTTGCCTCGGCAGAGCCTGGCTCCCCAGTCTACCCTGACTCATTCTCTCTGCAGACAGAGGGCACAAAGATGTGAGAGGGTGGTGTTTTCAGGGAGCTCCCCTTCCCTTCACCCTGGGGCTGTATGATGGGCAATGAGGGAGCAAGTTTGTGGAGGGGAGTAGGATCATATCACAGAGTCTTTTCTGATATGCTGAAGAGCCCACAGGCAATGGAGCTCATTTTTAAGTAGCGGTGTGACAGGAGTGAATGTGGTTTCTAAAGTGATTAGGAAGCCTGTATGGGTGCTTTTGTAGCTATCCAGAGAAGAGTCTTCAGGGAGGGCCAGAGAGAACAGAGGAAGGGAGGTTTCAGTCACCTCCAGCAGACAGATTGCACATGGGAAAAGAAGAGGGGAGCCTCACTGAGTGAGCCACACCAAAGCAGGAGGAAAAGCACTTTGAAGGGGAGCTAATGTGTTCAATTTTTGGAGCATTGAATTTGAGGTTCCTTCAGGAAATCCATGTGACAACATCCAGTAGGTTCTTGGAAACGTGTTTGGAATTGAGACAGCATTGAATTGAATTACTTTAACAGCTGAATTTTAGAAACCTTTAATCTTTTTCTTTTCAAATATGGCCACTAGGAGTGATTTTGGCCCATTTAATAAAAAATGAGGACAAAGATGTGAATTGATACACACAGTTGAGCCCAGTTTCCGTTCTAGATTGTAAGTCCCTAGTAACTTTCAGGGGCCTTCCCTGTACTCACTGGCCTTGGTTGTGAGCTTTTTGTTAGCTATTTTTTCTTTAACACAGATGCAAATGGGCGAGTTAATCTTAGTCCACATTATCATTATTGATGCTTGAAGGTCCTCTTCTGCTGTGTTTTTGTAAAATGTTCTTTTACCGCCATTCCCCACTGCCAACTCCCACTTTTCTCAGGATCAGCCACTCTCATTTGGTAAATGTGTACATTTTTATCTGTATGTGTCTTGAAGAATGTGCATGCGGGGGTCATGGCTTTTCATTTAGGTAGGCAATGTTGTGTTCTGTTTCAGTGTGATTCACGCTGGCTTTCCATGGCATGTAGACAGAGGTTTTCCCGTCCCCTCTTCCGTGATGTCACTCAGGTTGTGCTTCCTTCTTGCCATCACACTGATGCTGAAATGAATATCTGTACACATTTTTTTTTTTTTTTTTTTTTTTGAGACGGAGTCTTTCTCTGTCCCCCAGGCTGGAGTGCGGTGGCGCGATCTCGGCTCACCGCAACCTCCACCTCCTGGGTTCACGCCATTCTCCTGCCTCAGCCTCCCGAGTAGCTGGGAATACAGGCACCCGCCAACACGCCAGGCTAATTTTTTGTGTTTTTAGTAGAGACGGGGTTTCACCCTGTTAGCCAGGATGGTCTCGATCTCCTGACCTCGTGATCCGCCCGCCTCAGCCTCCCAAAGTGCTGGGATTACAGGCTTGAGCCACCGCGCCCGGCTGAATATCTGTACACATTTACCTCGTGTCCTTTCATGCCCTTTGGTATGTATAAGTAAAAGTACAGTATGCATGATACACATATTTTTCATCTGACTTAGCACCACCAGATCACTCCTGGAATGGCTGCAGCAGTCCACTTTCCTCCATTCCTGCACGAATGTTTCTACATCCCCACACCCCTGCCTACACTTGGCATTATGCAGCTTTCTAGTTTTGGCCAATCTAGTAAATACTGTGATATTTCATCTAAAAATATTTCAATTTTAGTGACGACTAATGGATTTGGGCCTCTCTTCATCTTCTTCTTTGTGTCATCTTCCCTTTCTGTATTTCTCATTCTTATAATTTGTCAGTTTCTTAAAAATAGAGATTGATACTTTATTATTTTTATTGTTTTATTGATTTGCAGAATTTTCTTTTATGTTCTAGATAGCAACATAGTATCAGTTTTACACCTTTTGTTATTGTCCCACAGTTCTTGGATATTCCGTTTCTCTCTCTCTTTTTTCTTTTTATTGTCTTTACTTTTCACTTTGAGAAGTTTCTACTGATGTATCTTCAAACTTACTGATTCTTTCTTCACCTATGTCCAGTCTACTGATGAGCCTATCAAAGGCATTCCTCATTCCTGTCATCGTGTGTTTAATATCTAGTATTTCCTTTTTATTCTTTCTTAGCATTTTCATCTCTATGCTTACCTTACCCATTTGTTCTAGCAGGTTGTCCACTTTTTCCATTTGCTCTTAGCATATTAATCATAGTTATTTTTATCCTGATCTGACAATTCCCAAATGTCTGTCATGTTTGAGTCTGGTTCTGATGCTTACTTTGTTTCTTCAGACTGAGTTTTTTGCCTTTTAGCATGCTGTGTAATTTTTGGTTGAGAGCTAGAAATGATGTATTAGGTAAAAGGAACTGAGGTACATAGGTTTTTAGTGTCTTCAGGGCTAGCAGTTAGGCTGTGTTTACTCTTTAATGTAGCTATGGATGTCAGAGGCCAAAATTTCCTCTAGCATCCATGTCTTTGTCTCCCCTGTTGTCTTGGGTTTCTCTAAAGACTTCTTAAGTAGAGTCTAGCCTTGCAGCTCCTCCATTGTTCTCCCTGTTGTTATGCAGGAACCCGTTGCTGTGGTAGGAGAGTGTGCAGTGGAAGAGAATAATTCCTCATACCTGTCATCAAGTCTCAGTTTCTCAATGAACCTGTGTCCCTCGACTGTGATCTTCACAAGTGTTTCTCAGCTTTTTCTCTTCCTGAAGGCAGACAGAAGGGCTAGAGGGATATGGTGTTGAGCATTTTCCTCTTCTCAGTTTGAAGGCTAGACAAGACTGGAATTGTTTTTTTGTTTTTATTTCCCCACCCCACATTAGTTAGGTACTGGCAAAACCCAGGTGGTTTGGGCTTTGTCAAGATGGTTTTTCTTGCGGGAGGTCTTTGTCAAGGAGCACAGAATGCTCCGGGTGGGTTTCAACTCAGTTCGTTTTCCCTCCTCTGCCAGAGCATGAGGGGACTTTTTTCTACCTTCACCCTGATAACCTGGTGGGGCTTCTAGGGGCAAAAGCAAGCCTAGGTCCCCAGGAGATCCTGTCACTCAAGCTAGTCCACACTCAAGCTAGTCCACACTCAAGCTCCATATGCTAGCTCTAGGCTGCAGTGACAGCTTCTCCTCCCAGGAAGCTGTGATTCTCTGTATCTGCCTGGTTGTCTCTTCAATTTTCAATGTGGCAATTTGTCCTGTTACCTCAATTCTCTTATGGAGCTAAGAAAAGTTGTTGATTTTCCATTTGTTTAGCATTTTTTCTCATTCTGAAGACAGAAGGGATGATGTTCAACATCTTTATATGTTCGACCAGACACTGGAAGTTGCATATCACTTTTAGATATCATAGATATCTTTTTTCATCCTGTCATGTTTCAGTTACCCACAGTTGTGCCTTGTTGAACAGAAACCTTTAACTTGGATGCCATAATATTATCTGTTGTTTTGCCTTTGTGTTTGTTCTTTCAAATATTTTTCAAGAAGACTTTTCCTGTCCCTAGGTAAAAAGATACTCTCCTATTTTTTTCTATTGATTTGTAATTTTACCTTTCACAATTGGAGCTGTAATACATCTGGAATCCACCTTTTCATCTGGTGTTCAATTTTGATTTTCCCCCCATAGCGAGCCAGTTTTCCCAATGGAATCTATGAAACAGTCCATCCTTGCCCATTTGATTTATGGTATATTAAGTTCCCACTTACACCTCCTCCTCTCTTCTGGGTCTATTCAGTTCCATTGGCCTACTTTGTTCTCTTGCCAGTGCTGCAGTGTTTTGATATTATGTCAATAGCTGGTAGGAAAAATTCCTCCTCTTTTTTTCTTTATTTTGACTGTGTTATTCAGAAATGTACTTTTGAAGTAAATTACATCTGGATTTATCTCTGTGCCTTGTTTCTCCTATCTTAAATAAAAAAGGAGCACTGAGATTCCTTTAAGGCAATCTTTCCAACAAGCACATGCTTTCCTTTGTGTATAAGGACCCAGCTGTTACTGCAGCATGGGTAGGACCTGCAGTTCAGGCTGTTTTTGCAGCAGCCCCATGGTGAGCCCGTTACTCCTGAGCCAGGGCTGTGCACTTGGGACAGAGATGGCTGAGGTGACTGATAGCAAGGAGAGGGATCTTCTGTTGAGGATGACTTCTTGGATTCTTTGGCATCATTCTTTGCAAATCAGCTAGGCAGCCTAAAAAGCCTCTACTTTTGGAGGCCATCTAATGTAACTAGTGTATCTTTTAGGTAAAAATACTGAGATTCTGCAATGCATGGTTATTCCTCAAGACCTCACAGCTTCCTTATGACAGACCAAGAATCAGACCTTCTCATTGATTCTTAGTTTATTGCTTCAACCACCCACTGTACCATACGGCGTCCTTCAGTGAACAGGGAAGGTGGAAGTTCAAGTGCTAAATTCTGAGAAATGTCTACAGATAAGTATGCTGTTCATTCGTTTCCAGTGGATGAACGGGAGTGTGATGCATGCTTCAGGTGAAGCGTCAAACATGAAATCAGGATCTGACTTTCAGTCCAAGTTGGAATTTCTTTTCTTGTTTACTGACAACTTTAGGCATCTTGGGTTTCAGTATTTCAGTAAAATAAGGTAGATTTCAAGGTCTACTGCAAATATTTTGAGGACAGCAAAACTGTGACAGCAGGAAAAGGACCAAATTAGAAGCTGCAGTGACCTCACTGCCCTACTATTGACAAATGACTAATTGATTCTGTACACACAGCTGCTAGAACCAAAGCGTGGACACAGGGCTAGCCACATTGTTAACATAAACCGTGTATCATTAAAAGTTAATATGTGGTTTCCTTTAAACAAAGAGGCTACTCCAGATGACAGAGATATTCATCAAATGGTAGCTGTAATGGAAAAGAGAGGATATCATGTTGCTTTCTATTAAGGAAAATAATTACCTAGAAATAACAGCACATCAAGACAATATATATTTTATTTACTATAAATAATATCATTAGACTATTTTTTAATGTCTTATCATCCATCTACCCTAAGAAAATTGCCATTTACGCTTTTCAGTTTCTCTTTGTTTACATGAACACGTATTTTATACAGCTGTAATCTTAGTTTACATACTACTTTAAATTCTTCTTTCCAAGCTCAGATGATATTATTAGTAACTATATTGCTTGGTGATTTTTTTTTTTTTTTTTTTTGAGACAGAATCTTGCTCTGTTGCCCAGGCTGGAGTGCAATGGTGCGATCTTGGCTCACTGCAATCTCCACCTCCTGAGTTCAAGGAATTCCCCTGCCTAAGCCTTGTGAGTAGCTGGGACTACAGGCGTGCACCACCTCGCCTGGCTAATTTTTGGATTTTTAGTAGAGGCAAGGTTTCACCATGTTGGCCAAGCTGGTCTCAAACTCCTGACCTCAGGTAATCCACCCACCTTGGCCTCCCAGCATGCTGGGATTACAGGTGTGAGCCACCGCGCCCCGCTACTTGGTGATTTAATTTTAGAATTGTTGTGTGTGTTTGAATGTTACTTGCAGTGTGGCAAGAAAATTCTTTTATAACTTTATCAGTACCACAGACTGGACCACACAGCTGATTTTGGCCTGGGCAAAGAAGTCTTGGTCTTAATCCAACATGGATAGACTCAGGAAGTCACTCTCCCTGGCTCTGTTCAAGTGGCACAGAGGGGCCCAGGGCTCTGCCCCATGATGTACAGAAAAAATCTTGGTCTTGAGGAATCTTCCCTTTATAGGCAGACAGCATTTCAAGTAATCTGTATGAAATCAGTGCATTTCTCTTTCTTCATTCAGATGAAGTGACACTAAGCAGGAAAGTCTTTCAGGTTTGCACAATCTGTAGAGAGCAGGCTGGTGATTCTTACCCGGTCTCAAGCTATTTGATAAGAAGGGTCTTCAAATTTGAACCCTAATATTAAGGATGTGGTAGAAACTCCGTATCAAAATCTTTATTACAGCATTATTTATAATAATGAAGAATTAGAAATATATATCCAACCATACAGAACATATTATTTATTAAAATGATATTTTAAGAAGCTATATAAAAGGTTGTTTTTAAATGCAAATAATGACATAAAGAAATATTTATGTCGAACAAGTAAAGATATTGGAATGCAAAATCCCATCTAAACAATGATCCTAGATACATTACAAATTTTTATCAGGGAATAAGTGGTTGATGTGTTTGTGCTATGTATATCTATGTGTATATGCACATAAAAATAATTCCCAGGAGAAAATATCTGAATTTTCACATCTGTGTTGCAAATTTATGGGCTATTTAAATACATTTTTCTATATAAGCTTATAAAATTCAAGATTGACTATAGTTGGTATGTATTACTTTTAGAACTAGGATTTTTTAAAAGGTATTTAAAAATACCTAAATCATTTTTTTGCTGCTAAAGGTGAATAGAGTAAATAAGTGCAAGACACTGCTAATATCAGCAGGATCCAGCTTCTCTCGATAGCCCCACGGTAGAGGCAAGTTCCATCAAACCAGCCACTGCACAAAGCAGTTATGACTACCGACCAACTAAGGGACTAGCGTGTTTAACGTACCTTATGTAGGAACTTACTTATGTAGGATTTTAGAATCACATCACCAGGCCTAGGCATGAGTATGAATGGAGGCTCACATAATATACATTTAAATGTTTTATAGTTTTAAACCAAACTAACTCTTACATAAGGTGTGTTTCATTCTCCTGTCTTGACAAGTGTACCTCCTTAATTATCTGAAAGCTGAGTACAATTTAGAGTTTGAGAATTCCTCAGAAGCCTAAGACTGCACGGGAATTGGGCACAGGAGAACTGGACCCTGGGCTGTGGCCTTCCTCCTCTTGTCCCAGCCCATGCCCTCATAGTCAGGCCTGGTGTGCACCTGTGAGGTCAACATGGCCTTCAGTTCCAAACTCTGTTCCCACCTCCATGAGTGACCACCTCTTGGTGATCCCTACCTCTAAGGTGTCACACTGTTGAGGAAAAGCCTGTGATAGACCTCTCCAGGCCCCTGGAAGTGGGTTCCTGGGTACCCAGACCCTGGATTCCTAGAGCATGTTCCAGAGAGAAGGCAGGTCCCTCTTCCCAATGTGGAGAAATGCTAGTAGGAGGCCAGAGCCAAGTGTGGCTCAGTATATCAGCCATCTTGGTAAATGTTTCATATGTGCTTAATAAGAATGCCCAATCTGTTGTTTTTTATTTTATTTATTTATTTATTTTTGAGATGGAGTCTTGCTCTTTCGCCCAGGCCAGAGTGCAGTGGCGCGATCTCGGCTCACTGCAAGCTCTGCCTCCCGAGTTCACGCCATTCTCCTGCCTCAGCCTCCTGAGTAGCTGGGACTACAGGCGCCCGCCACCACGCCCGGCTAATTTTTAGTAGAGACGGGGTTTCACCGTGGTCTCGATCTCCTGACCTCGTGATCCGCCCGCCTCGGCCTCCCAAAGTGCTGGGATTACAGGCATGAGCCACCGCGCCCGGCCCTCTGTTGTTGATGGAGTATTCACTTATATCAATTAGGTCAAGTTGGTTGATCGTATTGTTCAGGTCTTTTCTGCCCTTATTCATTTTCTATCTACTTGCTGTAACAATTGCTCAAAGAAGAGTCACTAGGCATAATTATGGATTTTGTTATTTCTCCTTTCAGTTCTATCTGGTTTTGCTTTATATATTTTGAAGATCTGTTGTTCAGATCAAACATATTTAGGTTTGTTATATCTTCTTTGTAAATTAACCTTTTTGCCATTATGTAATATTCCTCTTTATCCCTGATAAAGGTCCTTGCTCTGAAGTCCACTTTGTCTGGTATTATATAGCCACTCTAGCTTCTTTTTATTATGTGTATGGTATGTCTTTTCCATTTCTTTACTGGTTATTCTAACCTTATGTGACATTTAAAATGGCTCTTATATTAAACATATAGTTGGGGCTCATTTTTTAAGTCAAATCTGACGATCTAATTTTAATTAGCATGTTTAGACTATTTTAACTTAATGTAATTATTGATGTGTTTGAAAGTATACCATTTATTATTTCTCTTCTGTTTTTTTATTTTTTCACTCCTTTCCCAATTACTAAGTTTTTTTTTCTTTTATTTTTAATTTACACTTTGGATTTGGGGCTGTACATCATTTTATTGTAGTTGTTCTAGGGATTGCAATATAAACAGCTAACATTTCACAGTCTACTCAGTTCTGGAGATGGTTTTCTTTGACTTTATCCTACTAGGGATTAGCTGGGCTTCTCGAGCCTGTAAATTTATGTAATTCATTAACTTTCAGAAGTTTTAAACATATTTCTTTAAATAGTTTTTTGCACCAATCTCTTTCTCCTCTCATCTGGGACTCCAAACACACAAATGTTAGTTCTTCTGATATGATACCATAGGTTTTTGGAGCACATCCCAAGGCTGCTGGCTTGGATTTTAAAAAATCCTTTTTGAAAGGGATTTTAAAAATTCCTTTCTGTCTGCATTCTTCAGATTGGTAACTTCTATAATATGCTGTCAAGTTCACCAATTATTTTCCTTTTTAAAATTCCATTCTGCTAATAAAATAGTTCTTTAATTTCAGATATTATATTTTTTAGTTGTAAAATTTTTACTTTGTTCCTTTTCATAATTTTTTTTCTGGTCAAGTAATATTACTTTGCATTCTAAACATTTTCAAAACTATGGTGTCTAGACTGCATCCTGTTAATATCCTCTGGAGAATGTTAATTATTTGTTTTCACAGACAATTCACCTAGTTGTATTTAGACTGAAAATTCTTTCTCACCTTCTTTGATACTGGTTTAGTTTTCAATGTTGCTGCTATACTCCTTGGCTCTGTCTTGCACAGGTACAGTTCAGGAATGAGTCTGAGCGCTGCCCCACTTAGTACACAGAATTGGAGGACTCCCTTCTCCAGCTCTCTCCTATCTGAGATTTGCCCACAGGAACCCCTTTCCCAGTCCTCTCAACAGAAAGCTCTGGTTTCCCTCAGAACTTTAGCTGCTAAATACATTAGAGAAGTCAGTGTGAAAGCAGAATTATAAATCTCAGGTAGAAAGTCCCCAGTAGGTAGGTTGCTGTGGTTTGAATGTGTCCCCCAAAAAGCATGTGTTGGAAGATTAATCCCTAATGCAACAGTGTTGGGAGGTGGGGCCTGATGAGAGGTGATTAGGCCATGAGGGTTCCACTTCATGAGTGGATTAATGCTCTCATTGCAGGAGCTGGTTCATTATAAAGGGGCAAGTTCAGCACCTTCACTGTCATGCATGCATAGGCTCTTGCCCTTCCACTGTGGGATGACACAGCAAGAAGGCCCTCACAAGATGCTAGCCCCTTGATCTTGGACTTCCTAGCTTCTAGAACCATAAGACATAAATTCATGTTTATTGTTAATTGGTTACTCTCAGATATTTAGTTACAGTATCACAAAATGGACTAAGACATAGATCTTTTACTAAGCACTTTCTTCTCCAATTCATTGCACAGATCTCTTCTTTCCTGACAAGGCTCACTCTCTAGGTATTAAAATTTATTTTTTTCTCCCTCTGTAACCTAAAACCTATCTCCTGCTTCTCTTTTAAGACCAGTCAAGCATCATCTCTTGTAGAGTAACTCTCTCAGGAAGTATTCTCCAGAGCCTTGTCTCCAGCTCCCCAAGCACAATGCCTCAGTACCCTTGACCTCTACACATATCCATTTGTTTTGTCTGAATTGCAACCTGGTGCAGTTTAGATATGCTCCATTTGATGGATTCGTGGATTTTAAAATCTGCCTTTAACTCTATTAACTGTCACAAATGGACAAGTGACTTATAGACACTCCTGAAAAGAAAATTAATATTGAAGAGAATACTAATAAAGAACACAAACAGTTACAAAATGACAAGACTGCTCTTGCCAGGACAAATTTTCATCAAGCGCATTAACAATGAAATACACCCTGAATAGTTTTTCCCTGAGTGATGTCAAGGTATTATTCATCACATTTTATAAGACACTTTAAAACTAGGCATCCAGAATGAAGATAAATCTTTTCTATTTGTTTTTCAGCAAAGTTTAATTCAAAGGTAATTCAATCCAGTAGTTTGAAAAATTTCACTTAGCTCTGATAATGATTTAGAAGTCTCATTTAAAGTTTTTTATTTAATAATAAAAGACACATATTCAGGTTTAATGTTTATTCTTACCACTGCAGTGAAAAAGATAGTTAAAATGATAAATGATGATTATAATACCATAAGCTAAAAGCTTATCTTTGTCAGCAAATATATGTAGAAAACAGAAAATATTGCTGAAAATATGAAGTAATAAGTATTAGAACAAACAAATTCTAGGAATTTTATTGTGCAGTAGTGCTGATGTTTTGACATATATCAGGTTTATGATATTTACTGGATTCTCTTCAAAAATACAGTAAATTAAGAACTTCTTGTGAGTCATAAAGATGACTGGAAAAATACATATTCTCAATATTATTTTTGAAGATGAAAGCAATATTTCATAAAAAACTGTGTGGAGATGAGCCAATATTAGTGGTCGATTTTACTAGATATAAATAAGGATCATAGAATAAGGTTATAGAAATAATATCAGTCATGAATTCATTCATTTCGTGGTCTGAAAGCAAAGTGTTGCAGTGAAGAAACTGAATCCAGAAGTACACAAAGTATAATATGATGTAAACAAGGTAGTTCCTATTACAAAAATGACCTTTAAGATATAGAAGAATCTTCACAATAATTTATAATGGCATGGAGAGAGACAATGAAAATGTTTACACAACATACATATGAGCTGTGCCACAGATATGCCAAAGTATTTTCAAAAACTTCTACATTTCAGTACTAGTTGTGCATTTGCTGATATTTTAAAACAAGTGGTTGTGAGTAGCATGTTGTCAAGCAGATAAGTTTTTTAAATGAACATACAAAACCAGCTCATTCCAGGTAGTCGTATTTTTAAATTGTTATGATGCCATGATTTTAAAACATCATGTTTTAATTACATTCATTGCTATAATTTTCTGAAAGCTCATGCTATCTATTAAAACAAGTCATTTTCAAAAAGTTTTAAAACTGAAAAATGAAATTTCAATTTGTTTGAAAAGAATCAAGGCCAAGAGAAGCCTAAGAAGATGTGACAAATAAATGTAACGTGATACCCTATATGGAATTCTAGAACAGAAAAAAAGACATTACATGAAAACTAAGTAAGTGTGAAAGAAGTATAGATCTTATTTATCAGTTCACTAATTGTAACACATGAAATGACTAATGTAGGATGTTAACAGGAAAAATTGGATGCAGCGTATGTGGGAAGTCTCTGTATTATCTTTACAATTTTGCTGTAAATTTAAAATTGCTCTAAAAAATAAAATGTATTTTAAAATAGCTTCTAAATGAAGTTTTCATCATGTAACCACCCTCATAATCAATTTACAGAATATTTTTATCATACCTAAAAACTTCCCATGCCCTTTTTGCCATGAGGCCTTGTCTCCTATCCCAGCTCCTGGAAACCACTGACTGGATACTTGTCCCTATAATTGTGCCTTTTCCAGAATGTCATGTACATATGATAATATAGTATGAATCATAGAATACGTAGCATTTCATGTCTTCCATTAGCATGATGGTTTTTAAATGTATTCTTGTTGATGCATGTATCACTAGTTCCTTTATTTTTATTACTGAGCACATGGCTGGTTGTAACTCAAATTGTTTATACATTCACCACTTGATAATTGTTTGGGTTGTTTCCAGTTTGGGACTATTATGAATAAAGCTAAAATAAACATTCACATACAGGGTTTTGTGTAGACACGTGTTTTCATTTCTAGAGTGTGTTTTCAAATATCTAGAATAAAGATTGGTGGGTCACATGTTAACTGCATGTGTAACTTTATAAGAAACTGCCAAATTGTTTTCCAAAATGTCTGTCCTAGTTTGACTTCTGACAAACAAAATATGAGTTCCTTCTCTTAGTGTGGTTTTTTGGTTAATTTTTAACCAAATTAGTGTGGTTTTTTGTTAATTTTTAATTTTTGTATGTACATAGCGGGTGTATATATTTATGGGCAATGTGAGATATTTTGATACAGGCATGCACTGCATAATAATCACATTGGGTAAATGGCATATCCTTCACTTCAAGCATTTATCCTTTGTGTTACAAAAAATCTAGTTAAGTTCTTTTAGTTATTTTTAAATGTACAATTAAATTATTTTTTAATATAGTCACTTTATTGTGCTAGCAAATACTAAGTCTTATTCTTGCCAGCAATCAATATTGAAAATAGTCTTCATTTTAGCCAAACCAGTAGATTGTTGTGTTTTAATGTGTATTTCCCAAATGAATCTGTGTAAGGATATATATGAATGGCAAGTAAGCTCATGGAAAGATTCTCAACATCTAATGATCCAGATCTTCACAAAGTATAATATGATATCAACAAGGTAATTCCTATTACAAAAATGATCTTTAAGATATAGAAGAATCTTTACACTAATTTATTATGGCATGGAGAGAGACAATGAAAATATTTATGTAACACACATATGAGCTCTGCCACAGATATCTCATGACGAAGTATTTTCAAAAACTTCTTAAATTCGATATAGTGAACAATCTAATGATGTTGAGAATATTTCTATGGGCTTACTTGCCATTCATATACGTTCTTTTGTGAAGTGTCCAAGTCTTTTGCCCATTTTTAAATTGGATTGTTTGTCTCTTATTATTAGATTTTGAATGTTCTTTATATGTTATTAATACAATTTTTTACCATATATATGGGTTTTTAAAAAAGCATTTTCTTCTAATCTGTGACTTGTCTTTTTATTTTATTAACAATGTCTTTTAAAAAGCATAACTTAAATTTTTGTTAATGTCTGATTTATTAGTATTTTTCTTTTTGTGGTTTGTGCTTATGCTCTAAAATATTTGCCCATGTTAAAGTTCCAAAGATTTTTCTCATATACTTAATTCTTAAAGTTTTAAAATTTTATCTCATACATTTAGGTTTATGATCCATTTTGGGTTAATTTTTTTGTATGTAGGACAAGATAAGAATTCAGTTCTGCTTTTTTTCTTTTCTTTCATTTTTCCTTTTCTTTCTTCCTTCTTTTTATATAAAAAATTGATGTCCAATTACTCCAATACCATTTTTGATGCTATTTTCCCTCATTGAGTTACTTTGAAACATTTGTTGAAAGTAAAATAAGCATGGATGTATGGATCTAGTGACTTGAAGCATAGGTAAGCCCACTGCAGGGTGAATACTATTTATTTTTGTTTTTTTCTCTTCTACACACAATGTTATAAAATCACTCAAGTATTATGAGACACAACAAATGCAAACAAAAACAACTCATTGTTAAGAGAAAAGGGAATTGACAAAGTTAGAACCACAAAACTATCACATGGAACTTTCAATTTACTATGAATTATGTGCTAAAAGATGTAGCAAAAACAAACAAACAAAACAACAAAAAAACCCAAACAACACAGAAAAGGGATGGGCATTTTCAGAAGATAAATAGAAACTATAAAACTTTTGAGTACAAACAGTAGAAATTTTAAAAAAGGGTGCAAACAGTGTAAAACATAAAGAAATGCTTTGATGAGTTAGCAGACTGGCCAAAGTTGAGGAACGGATCATTGAGCAAACTAGGTCAACAGAAATTATTGAAACTAAAATACAAAATGAAAAGTGAGTGAAAAACAGAACAAGTATCTAACATTCGTGTGACAATATTAAGCTGTCTAACGTACATGTATGTAATTGGCGTCCCCAAAGGAGAAGAAAGAAAACATGGCAGAATACTTCAGAAAAAAATGGCCAATAATTTTCCAAATGAATAAAATCTATAAATTTAATAGACTCAGAGAACACCAATTAGCATTCAGATACACACAAACACACATACACACAAACAAATACACACATATACACCCAAATACATCATAGTAAAATTGCTGAAAACCAAAGATAGAGTAAATACCAAAGGCACCCAGAGAAAAGACTACATGAAGAACAAAGATAAGGATGATGATGAATTTCTTAAAAATATGTAATCCAGAAAACAATGGATTGACACCTCTAAAATAATGAAGTTAAAAAAAATCCATCAGGCCGGGCGCAGTGGCTCATGCCTGTAATCCCAGCAGTTTGGGAGGCTGAGGTGGGCAGATCACCTGAGGTCAAGAGTTCAAGACCAGCCTGCCAACATGGTGAAACCCCATCTCTACTAAAAATACAAAAATTAGCTGGGCGTGGTGGCAGTCACCTGTAATCCCAGCTACTCAGGAGGCTGAGGCAGGAGAATTGCTTGAACCTGGGAGGCAGAGGTTGCAGTGAGCCGAGATCGTGCATTCCAGCCTGGGCCACAAGAGCGAGACTCCGTCTCGAAAAAGAAAAGAAAAAAAAAGAAATCCATTAATCTAGAATTCTAAATGCAGTGAAAATGTATTTCAATAAGGAAGATCAAATAAAAAAAATGTTCAGGAAAACAACATGCAGCGATGAAATGTTAAAAGAAGCTCTTAAGACAAAGTAAATAATAATGCAAATCAAAATGTGAAACTAGACGAATGAATAAAAAGTTCTATAAATGGCAAAACAAGGGTAAATACAAATAAAGTATATTTTTCTTATTTCAAGTCATTTTAAAAGATGATAGATTACTTAAAACAAAAATAATAATAAAACATGGTTTTATTACACATGTAGAATTTAAAACTTTGACAAACATAGCATAATGAATGGAAGAGAGGAAATGGAAGATTTGTAAGGTTTTTACACTACATCTGAAGTTGTTTAATGTAATTTAAAAGCAGACTATGGTAAGTTAAGAATATACATTCAAACTTTAAAGCAATCACTAAAAAATTTTAGTAGATGTGGAAATAATAAGCCAATAGTAGAGATGAAAAAGGAATACAAAAATAGCCAATTAATCCTGGAAAAGCATAAATATTTCTTTACAAGGTTTTACAGGAATATGTGTTTTCATTTGTCTTAGGTATATACCTAAAAGTGGAATTGCTGGGTCATATGCTATATGTTT
The DNA here is from genome assembly GCF_009828535.3 of Hylobates moloch. Classification (NCBI taxonomy): domain Eukaryota; kingdom Metazoa; phylum Chordata; class Mammalia; order Primates; family Hylobatidae; genus Hylobates; species Hylobates moloch. The sequence goes on from NW_026652336.1 coordinate 348,071, forward strand.
AGACTTTTGAGAAACTGCTAGACTGTTTTCCCAAGGAACTGCACCATTTAACACTCCCATCAGCAATCTATGAGGGTTTCTATTTCCCCACATCTTCACCAACAAATATTACCTCTTTTAAATCATAGCCATCCCAGTGAGTGTGAAGTGGTAGCTCACTGTGGTTTTTGTTTGCATTTCCCTTATGGCTAATTATATTCAGAATCTTTTCATGTGCTTAGTGGACATTTCTTTAAAGAAATATCTATTTAAACTCTGTCCATTTTTAATTGGATTGTCTTTTTATTGTTGAATTTAATAGTTCTTTATGTATTACAAACATAGGTCTGTTATTCAATACATGGCTTGCAAATATTTTATCTCATTCTTTGGATTATGTTTTCACTTTCTTGATAACATGTTTTGAAGCGCAAAAGTTTTCAATTGCATTGTAGTAAAGTTCAATGTATCTATTTTTTCTTGTTACTTGTATTTTCCTTGTCATATTTAAGAAGGCTTTGCCAAAGCAAAGACTATAAAGATTTACCTCTATATATTCTTCTAAGCATTTTATACTTTTGTGTTTTACATTTTTGAATCCATGATCCATTCTGAGTTAATATTTTTATATGGTGTGAGGAAGAGGGAAAACTTTATTCTTTTACATGTAGATATCTGGTTGTTACAATAAGATTTGTTAAAAAGATTATTCTTTCTCCCATTTAATTGTCTTGGCATCCTTGTTGAAAATTAATTGACCATAAATAAGAGTTTATTTCTGAACTATAAACTCTATCCCATTGATATTTATTTTTATCCTTATGCTAATACCATACTGTACTCATTACTATAGCTTTCTATTGAATGTTAAAATTGAGAAGTTCGAGTTCTCCAACCCCCAACTTTTTTATGATAATTTTAGCTATTGTGAGCCCATCAAATTTCCATATGAATTTCAGGATCAGCTTGTCAATGTATGCAAAAAAAAATGTAGCTGTGATTTTGATAGGGATTGTGGTGAGTCTGTAGATCAATTTGGAGAACACTGGGTAATATTGCCATTTTAACCATATTAAGTCTTCCAATCTGTAAGTATGACATGGATTATCATTTATTTAGATTGACTTTGATTTGAATGTAAAAGTCTTTTACTTCTTTGTTAAATTTATTCCTAAATATTTGATTATTTGATGGTATTGTATTAATAAATGAAATTGTTGTCTTCATTTTGTTTTCAAATTGTTCTAGATTATAAATTCAATTGATTTTTGCATATAGAACCTGTATTCTGTTACCTGGCCATATGGTGCTAATAGTTTTTACATGGATTTCTGAGGATATTTTACATACCTATGACCTGCATGATCTCTAAATAGAGATTATTATGTTTTCTTCCTTTCCAATCTGGATGCCTAATTGTCCTGGTTACAACCTCCAGTAAAATGTTGAGAACAAGTGATGAGAGCAGACATCCAACCTTGTATTATTCCTGATCTTAGAAGGTAGGCATTCAGTCCTTCACAATTAAATATGGCATTGACTGTGGGTTTTTGATAGATGCCCCTTTATCAGGTTTGGGAAGTCCCTCTCCTATTTCTAATCTAAGTGCTTTTTATCATGAGAGGGTATTGGATTTTCCCAAATTAATTTGCTAAACCTATTGAGATGATCATGTGATTTTTGTTCTTTATCCTATTAGTATGCTATGTTACATCAATTGATTCTTGAATGCTAAACAAACTTTGCATTCTTGAGAGAAATATAGACATACTCTGGTGCATAATTTTAAAAATAAATCACTTGGGTTCAGGTTGCTAATATTTTCTTGAGAATTTTTGTACATATATTCATCAGAGATTTAGGTCTGTAATTTTTTCCTCTTATGTCTCCGTCTGTTTTAGTATCAAAGCAATAATGACATAAATGAAGTTTGTAAATGTTCCCTTCTATTCTATTTTCCAGAAAGGTTTGTGAAGAATTGATACTGATTCTTTAAATGTTTGGTAAACTTGACCAATGAAGCCATTTGATCCTGGGTTTTTCTTTATGGAATATTTTTAAATTACTAATTTAAATATATTTAATCTCTTTACTTGTTACAAGTCAATTTAGATTTACTTTCACCTTGAGACAGTTTTGATAGTTGTGTCTTTCTTTATCCAGATCATCTAAATTATCTAATTTGTTGTTCATAATATTTCCTTATAATCCTTTTTGCTTCTGTAAGATTGGTAGTGATGTCCCCTCTCTCATTCCTGATTTTAGTAACTTGAATCTTCACTTTGTTTTCCTTAGCCAATTGAACTAAAGGTTTGTCAATATTGTTGATCTTTTCAGTGAACTTATTTTAGTTTGGTTTATTTAATCTATTGTTTTTCTATTTTCTAAATAGTTATTTTCAACCTCAATGTTTACTCTTTCCTTTTCTTGTTTGTATTGTATTTAAATTGTTCTTCCTTTTCCAGTATCTTAATGTGGAAGATTAAGTTATTGAGTTGAGATCTTTATTTTCAATATAGGCATTTACCATCATAAATTTTGCTTTAAGCAGCACCGTAGCTATATCCCATAGTTTTAGTATGTTGTGTCTTAACTTTCAATCATCTTAAAGTATGTTTGAATTACCTTTGTGACTTCTTCTTTATCTAATTGACTATTTAGGGGTGCGTTGTTTAATGTGTACATACGTGTTTTCAAATTTCTTTCTGTTCTCGATTTCTAATTTTGTTTCATTATGGTCAGAAAACATACTTTAATTTACCTCAATCATTTTATTTTTATTGAAGCTTGTTTTATGACCTTGCATATAGTCTATTTTATGTGTACTCAAAAAAATGTGTATTCTGCTATAGTTGGGCAGAGTAGAGTGTTCTATAGATGCTTGATCTAGTTAACTAGACTTGAAGTCTTCTATTTTCTTGTCAATCTTTTGTCTACTTGTTTTATTCATTATTAAAAATGGGTTATTAAGGTCTCCAATTATAATTATTTATTTTTTCTCCTATAAATTTTGTCATTTTTGTTTTATGTATTTTGGGGAACTCTATTTTTAGGTGTATGTATGTTTATAATTGTTATATCTTCCTTATGGATTGCCTCGTTTCTCATTATAAATTGTCCCCCTTTATCTCTAGTAAGGTTTTTTGTTTAAAATTTCTTTCTTCCTTTCTTTCTTTCTTTCCTTCCTTCCTTCCTTTTTTTTTTTTTTTTTTGAGACAGTCTCGCTCTGTCACCCAGGCTGGAGTGCAGTTGCGCCATCGCCGCTTTCTGCAACCAATGCGCCCTAGGTTCAAGTGGTTCTCCTGTTTCAGCCTCCAGAGTAGCTGAGAATACAGGTGCACACCACCATGCCCAGTTAATTTTTTGTATTTTTAGTAGAGACAAGGTTTCACCATGTTGGCCAGGCTAGTTTCAAACTCCTGGCCTTAAGTGATCTGCCCTCCTTGGCCTCCCAAAGTGCTGGGATTATGGGCATGAGGCACCGCCAGCCTAAAGTATATTTTTCTGATATTAGCATAGCTACTCCAACTTTCTTATGGCTGCTGTTTGTATCTTATATCTTATTCCATTATTTTACTTTTAACCTAATTGCATCTTTGAATCTGAAGTGTGTTTCCTGTAGTGAACATAAAGGTGGATTTTGCTATAATCTGAATGTTTTTGTCCCCCCACGAATGCTTATGTTGAAATCCTAACCCCCAAGGCAGTAGTATTAGTCATTGGGGTCTTTGGGAGGTGATCATATGACATGGGTAAAGCCCTCATAAATGGGATTAGTACTCTTTCATAAAGAGGCTGAAGAAAGACTCCTTCTCCCTTCCATCACATGAGGTTATGATGAGAAGACAGCTGTCTATAAAGAAGCAAGCCATCACCAGACACTGTATCTCCTGGCAGCTTCATCCTGGACTATCAAGCCCCAAAATTGTGAGAAATTTCTGTTGTTTATAAGCCACCCAGTCTATGGTATTTTGTAATAGTATCCCATATGAACAAAGACACATCTTTCTATATCTGGACTGTCAATCTATGACTTTTGATTAGCATAATTAATCCTTTCACATTTATTTTTATTATTGATAAAATTGTATTTATATCGCACATTTTATTTTTCTTTTTTTCTATATTTCTCGTGTCATTTTTGTTCTACTTTTTCTCATCGCTTTTTTTGCATTAAGTAAATATTTTCTAGTGTGACTTTTATTTCCTTTAATGAACCTATGCAACTTTTAGTTCCTTTTTATTATATATTTAGTTATTTTATGTATGCTGGGCTTACCATATACATCTTAACTTGTCAGAATGTCCTTTGGATTTATACTAACTTTATTCTTGTGAGATATAGAAATGTTATTTTCTATTTCACAGTGATGAGACATTGTCATTACACCCTCCTTGACCTTTTCATTTTTATTTTACCTTTTCCTTTCCCTTTACCCTTTTACCTTTTTTTACCTTAGTTCTTTGAGCACATTTTTGTTGTTGTTGTTGTTGTTGAGATGGAGTCTCGCTCTGTCACCCAGGCTGGAGTGAAGTGGCACCATCTCGGCTCATTGCAACCTCCACCTCCTGGGTTCAAGCAATTCTCCTGCCTCAGCCTTCCAGGTAGCTGGGGTTATAGGTATGCACCACCACGCCTGGCTAATATTTTTATATTTTTAGTAGAGATGGGGTTTCACCATTTTGGCCAGGCTGGTCTCAAACTCCTGACCTTGTGATCCACCTGCCTTGGCCCCCCAAAGTGCTGGGATTACAGGCATGAGCCACCACGCCCAGCCCCTTTGAGCACATTTATAATAGCTTCTTTGAAGTCTTTGTCTGCTAAATTTGAAAACAGAACTCTCTCAAAGGCAGTTTGTGTTGCCTGCTTTTTTTCTTATATATAGATTGATTTCCTTTTTTGCTTTTGCAAATCTTGTGATTTTTTGTTAAAAATGTCATTTTAGACACACTATTGTAGCAACAGTGAATAGTCACACACACACACACACACACACCCCAGTAGAGTTTTTTTTTTTATGTGTTTAGTGACTTTGTTGAACTATTTAAGAAAGTCTTTTTTTTTGTACTGTGCAATTTCTCATGTCACTCTTCAGAGGATGCGGCCTTGGCCATGTGCATAGTCACCTGGGATAATGGTGAATTTAGCAGGGCTGTTTTTGACTTTCTCCTTCCCCGTCATTCTGTTAAGCTGTCTGCTTGTCTCAGTGTTATATCTAGCTATTATTATAGCTTCCATCAATTCCTAGCTGATTATTCCATTGTTTTTGATTATGCCCTTGGGCCTAAATTGCTTCCTATCTTTGAGGCCACTGTTGAGGTTTGTTCCAACCACAGGAGGGCTCTTTTTAGCTGTCTGTTTCCTGGTTTTCTTTGCCAAAGTTCCACCTTGTTTGTAGTGCAGCTTGCTCCTGTCATGGAAATACCAGCCCTCTCTTAATTACTTACAATCACTGCTTACCTCCACTGTTTCCCAGAAAGACCTTAAGCTCGACTTTCCCTTACTTTCTGTTCCAAATAAAGTCAGTCCCTTAAGTGGAGCTTTCGAGCTTTCTCCTCTTAGGACCAACATATCTAGTTGGGCAAAACCGTTGTGTCACTGCTCTGGAGGTGGGGACCAGGATAGTGGCTTACTTCTCTGAGTGGCACCCCTGCTTCGCAAGCAGGGCACTGGGTTGGGGCAGCAGCCTCTGGTCTTCTCAACTTGCCTCCTTTTGTGAGGAACCTTTGGCTTTCTAAGCTACAGGTGAAGGCAGTTGGGGCCCCAGTATTCTTGGCCTGCCATACCTGGGGTATGAGTGGGAGCTGGGTGGAGAAAGGAAGCCCCAGACCTCTCATTGTTCTTGTCTCAAATCGAGCCTCTGTAGCACTGAGCTGGTAGCTTGCCCTTCTCATAGAGATACTTTTCATAGAGATACTTCTCATGGAGATACTTAAGGGACTGACTTTATTTGGAACAGTCATACAAGGCCTATGTTCTTGGCCGATGGGAAAGAGCTTTGATCTTGCCTGCATCTACGCAGAGTGGAGCTGTCATTTTGCTGAGCAGGACGGGAAAAGAAAGAACAGGAAGTAGCTCAAATTTCACTGTTTTTAGCAAAATTTAGTAGATTTTCTTAAATAAATGTTTCTTTTTATGCTGTGTGCCCATAGAACAAGTTCCAAAGATTTAAAATGTTTGGGTTTCTTTTCTCAGTTTCACCAATTAGGTTGTTTCACTAGGGAGAGGGTACATGTAGGTTATTATGCCAAATTGTCTACCAGTATCATATAATTTTAAACTAAGAATTTCAAAATTAAAGAAGCATATTAATTTTTCTCAATTATAAAACACATATGCAATAATAATTTTGGAGGATTGTATTAAAAATCACAACACTTAGTGCTCTATAACAATGTTCATTCTGCTCACGAATCTGTAATTTGGCAGAACTTCTGCCAAAGAGACTGTTCACTCTTGCTTTATTCCATGTTGACTAAGGTTACTCAAAAGTTAGAACTGGAATAACTTAAGGGCTCACTCGTTCATGTTTTTGGTGGGTTATACTTGGAAAATTCGAACCGCTGGAGGTTATAGTAGCTAGGGCTTCTTGGATATTGCTATCTTTATGTGGCCTCCCCATGTGGTCTCTCTAGCATGCTTCAGGGTAGCTGATCTTTTACATGTCACCTAAGGGCTTCCAAGGCATGTGTCCTCAGAGACAGGGAAAAGAGGAAACTGACTTTTTATGACCTAGCCTTGGAAGTCATAAAGTGTCATTTCTGCTCGAGTCCCAAGCCCACTAGATTCACCCATTTGCCCATTTATCTTGGCATTTCTATTTACAGAGATGAATAAGCATGATACTTAGAAAAATAAAGAAATTTACCCAAATCATAGACCTAATAAGAGAACTATGATTGAATAATAATATTCAATAAATGCTATTAAGATACTTGATCACAACTTTTATATAAAAACAAATTTACACCCTGTGAGCAAGAAACAAAAATTCCTTCTAGGAGATAGACAAATCATAGTACAGACAACTCACACATTTCAACAATGTTATGTGATGTGTACACCCTGCTAGCGGAAATGCAATGTTTCAAGGGAGGCTAAGAGATGGAGCAATTCACTCTTCCTTGGGGGTGAGAGGGACTGCCTGGCTGAGAGGTAACATTTGAGCAGAGCCTTAGAGGATCTTCAGCAATAGATAGTCTGTAGTTGAGGAAAAGAAGTCAGAGCCCAGGCCCAGAGAGCACAGGGCCACGGAACTGACATGGGGGGTGTGGAGGTTCAGGGAAAGCTGGGCACTAAAGCATAACTGTGGGATATGGTGAAGCCCGGGTGTTGGGGGAGGTGGGGTCAGGAGATGAGGCTAGAAATAAGTTAGGCCTAGCTTGTGAATGACTTTGAATGACATACTGAGAAGTTGCTCTTTAACTTATGACTAATCAAGAGCCACAGCAGTTTATAAGTAGAGAAGTGATACAGTAAATTCTGCATTTAGAAAGACCACTTCAGTGATTACATAGAGAAAAATGAAGAGATTTAATACTGGGGAATAAGACACAAGACAGGAGAGCAATGTAATAGACGGTGCTCTGGTGTTGAGAATGACATCGGAGGCATATCTTTTGTGTTTTTATTCCAATACTGTTGTAAACTTCTCAAGCTTGAAGGTCTGCGCAGCAAAAAAATCTCAGTGTAGGTAGAGGTGTAGCAGGACAAGCAGCAGACAAAACCCCTCAGACACCGAGTTAAAGAAGGAAGGGCCTTATTTGGCCAGGAGCTTCGGCAAGACTCACGTCTCCAAAAACCGAGCTCCCCAAGTGAGCAATTCCTGTCCCTTTTAAGGGCTTATAACTGCTAGGTGGTCTGTGTGAGACGGGTGTGATCAATTGAGCAAGCAGGGGGGTATGTGACTGGGGGCTACATGCACCGGTAATCAGAACGGAACAGAACAGGACAGGGATTTTCACAATGCTTTTCCATACAATGTCTGGAATCTATAGATAACATAACCGGTTAGGTCAGGGGTCAATCTTTAACCAGGCCCAGGGCGCGGCGCCAAGCTGTCTGCCTGTAGATTTCATTTCTGCCTTTTAGTTTTTACTTCTTCATTCTTTGGAGGCAGAAATTGGGCATAAGCCAATATAAGGGGTGGTCTCCGCCTTCAGAGGTATCAACTGTTATTTAATTACATTTTAGCAAAATTTTAAGGGTGGTTTTTCTAGCAGTAGGAAAGAGGAAAAACACCAAAATTTGACTAAGTTACTTGGCTTTTATTCAATTCCTTTTGCTCTTTTTTTTCCCGTGACATGAGTTTGTTCCTGAAGGGCAAGGTCAAAAGAGTTTCTGACTAATGTATCCCTAAACTTGGTGCTGTTTTATCGCTCTTCCATTAAGGCCAGCACACCTTAATATGACATTTTAAAATTCACAACATTTTGTTAGCAAAATAGTTACTTTTTTTGCACTTTTATTTTTTAAAACAATTTTGTATTAAGACGATTATAGAACCAATGACGATACCCATCAGCCAGTGTTAGTAATGCCAAACAGGCCTCTCAGCTTGCACTATGTTAATTATATTCAAAATAAGAATCCACAGAAAGAACTCAAAAGAGTACAAATATTTCTTAATATATTTTTGGGATGGAATTCCTAATAAAGTCTATTCCTTGCCTGAAACCTGCAAATATACATTACTTTTAATGTTGTTAAGTATGAGTCACAAGTAGAGGTAAGAGGCAGTGAACACAATGTTTCTTACTGCAAATCTTTTTTCCCCTCTAAAAATTGGAGTTGTCTTATACTATAGTCACTGAGGAGAGTTACAGTAAGAACCATCAAAATTGTTAGTTGCAACTTGAGATAAATAAAATACACATAAATCCTCCCAAGTGGAAAAATATTCACTGTGTGTGTCTTTCATTTTCATTCATTAAGACAAAGTTCTGAAAGCCAAGTACTACATTTGTTGTTTAGTTCCCTTTTGCACTCAGAAGATTCAAAGGGAACTTGACATTAGCATTTCTAATCACCCTCTTTCAGTAAGAGCTGACACACAATCTATTTTGAATAGGCCTGAATGTCAATCACTGATTTAGAGTCCACAAAGTGGGGAGGAGTGTGTTAAGTGTGAACACAGAGAGCTGCATCTCCAGCATTTGAGCTTTAGATTCCTGAGGGCGCCCAAGTGAAGACATCCATCATACAGCTGAATAGATGGTTCCAAATGTCGGAAGAAGTCGCTGGATTGGAAATACAAATATGACTGGAATATAAGTTGAAAAAACCTTCTTTAAATTTTTTCAAATGTACTCCAGTGTCTCCAGACTCTGCTACTCCAGGCCACATGGCCAAGAAGTGAGTCTGTTGTATGAGAACCGAAACGAAGGGCAGTGAGTAGGACGCATGCTTGGACAGTAACACTTCTTCTCAGTGTAAGAGACTAGATGAAAGCCTAAGGAGAAAGATTGTTTAAAAAACAGGGCCAGAGACTATGAGGATTATAGGGAAGAGGAAATGGAGACACTTCATTCTTCAGTGTTGGAAGCTGATCAAGAACATTTCTTGAAGTGCATGGAAGAGAACTCTGTGCTGAGTTATTATTCTACCCATTTTGGGAGCACCATCAACGCAAATCACTTATCAGCCATTGAGTAGTTCATTTTGAGTTACACTGGTCAGTGTTTGGGAACTGGCACAACCTCCTCTCCAGGGACTATTCTGCTGCAGAAAAACACAGGCCAAGACTCTTTGCCCCAAATCGAAGCTGAGGCTCCTTGACTACTTGGGAGGTAATAGTGTGAAGCCCACACCCTAGGCAGAGGGGGAATGAAGAGGGCTGTTTGGTCACTGTCCAACTTACGCAATTTAGGCCTATTATATCTTGGTACTTATCTAGGATACTGTTAAACTCAGAATCTAGGTTTGGGGTTGTATTGCAAACATAGTAGAAACAATAGATGAAGCCAAGTGTATCTCTTTCAAGAATGACAAAAGATCTGAAATTTTACTCTCCTTGCAGACAAACAGGTTAGCCTGCCACATTTTCATGGATGCTGGCAGGAGAGACAAGACTCCCAGGTCATAGACAACTTTTTTTGCTCACAGCACAGCAGGCAGCATGAGCTTTGTGCTTGTTTCAATCCCCTCACCCTGCAATTTCCATAGGGGAATGAAGAGGCAAGCAAGTGATGTTGTGCATACATTGCAGCCAAAGAACCCCAAGCTCAGGAAACCCCCATCTTTTATAAGGGGCCTGTAAGTAAACCTACTTGCCTTTTCCCCAAAGGAGACATCATCTTCATCACACTGCACAGAAAACAAGGCTGCCCCTTGCGCCAGAGAGATACTATTTCCACACAGCCTGGCTGTTTGCTGGACAAACATCCTTGGAAAGATGGTTTGGGCATTAGTTGGCTTAGAAGAATGATTCTTAAGGGATGGCAGGAACAGCTATAATCCATGCTGGAAGAAGGTGGTATGGTTCATTGATCAGTAATCATTAGTTAATAGCTAACTAATTGTAACCAAATTACAATCCATGAGACCACGCATCAACCAAACAATATCTGTTATGCAATTCTATGTGAAATACAACAAATTATTTCCCATAGAAACAAAAACATCACCCTTGACTAGATGGGACTGAGGGAATTATTATAATTGTTCAATTTATACTTGGTGTACAGGCTTAAACACAGAGGCAGTAGTTAACACCACGGGCTAGGATGAGATTACCCATGGAATATAATAAGTAAAGATGTGATGAAGGACGGCCAAGATGGGAAACCAACTGAATAAACTTAAGGCACCTGGCCAAACCCTGGGTCAGCGTCTTAACATTGCTGCCAGCGTTACACTTGCACATTTAATGAAGATTTCTTAGTAACAAGATCTGACTGAGCTTGAAGCTGCTTCTACCCTTGAATGTTTAATTTCATAAACCTGTAAATGACCTGTTTTCCTTCCTAGGAATACCTTGAATGAAAAATAGTACACACTCAGAAAGTATATTGTTAGTGTACAGCAGGAAGGATTATCACGGAGGCATATATCATGAAATTAGAACCCAGACCAAGAGTTAGAACAATCCCAGACCCCATATGCTCCTCTTAATCTCCTTGCTATTTGTACCCTGTGTTCATTTCAAAAGGCAACCACTGTCCTCACTTCCAACATCGTAGATTATGTTTATCTTCATTTGAACTTTGTTATACAATGGCATCATGTGGTATGCATTTCTCGTGTCTGGCTTCTTTCTCTCAGTATCATGTTTGCAAGATTTATAGTGTTGTATTGTGTGCAGCCATAATTAGTTCATCCTAATTACTGAATAGTATTCCATTGTATGAATATATCACAGCTTATTCATTCAGTATAATCTTGATGGAATTTTGATTTGTTTTTAGTATTTGTCTATTAAAGAAAATGTTCCTATAAAACATTCTTGTACACATCTTTTGACATCTGTATACATTTCTGTTGGGTTTAAACTTAGAAGTAGAATTACAGGGATTTAGGGCATGCATAAATTCAGCTTTAATATATAATAGAAAACAGTATTCCAAATGACTCTACCAGTTGACACTATCACCAGCAGCATATGAGAGGTCTGCATTTTCATAGGTGCTTGCTACTGTCATCCTATTTAATGTTAGCCATTCTATTTGGTGTATAACAGAATTTCATTGTGGTTTTAATTTTCATTTCCCTAATGACTAATGAGCATGATTACTTTTTCATACGTGTATTGATCATTTGTATATCCTCTTGGTAAATTTCCTGTTGGAATATCTTGCCCACTTTTTCTATTGGGTTGTTCATCATTTTAAAAATAGATTTTAGGCATTTAAAAATTTTTAGGCTAGTTGCAGTGGCTCACACCTATAATCCCAGTGTGATGAGAAGCCGAGGTGGGAGAATCAGTTCAGCCTAGGAGTTCAAGACCAGCCGAGGCAACATAGCAAGATCCCATCTCTACAAACCATTTAAAAAATTAACCAGGCATGGTGGTGCACACCTGTAGTCTTAACTACAGGAGGCTGAAGTGGCAGGATCACTTGAGCCCAAGAGTTGGAGGTTGCAGTGAGCTATGATTGCCCCACTGCACTCCAGCCTGGGCAAGTCCCTTGTCAGTTATATGCACAACAAATATCTTCTGTGACTCAGTGGCTTGCATTTGGCTCATATTAAGTGTCTTAGTTTTAATATAGTCTTCCCATAATTACTTTTTTTTGGTTCATGGTTAACACTTTTGGCATTTAGGAAAATGTTCCCTGCTCTTAAAAATATATTATCCTATTTTGTCCTTAGATATTTTATTGATTTATTTATCACATTTAGATCTATCACCCACCTGGGTTTTGGTTTTGTGGAGAGTGTGAATTGAGGATAAGATTAAACTTTTTCTTATGGATATGCAGCTAATCTAACTTCATTTATTTATTGTCCTTTTGCCACTACTCTCCAATCAAGTGACTGTATACATGTGGGCTTATTTCTCTATTCTCTGTTCTGTTCATTTCATCTGTTTTTCTATCCTTGCACCAATGACACAGTTTTTAGTTACTCCAGTTTAATAATAAATCTTTATATCCAGAGTGTAAATCCTTCAAATTTTTAATTCTTCTTCCTGTGTGTCTTGGGACTAACTGTATTAATTTTAGAATTATCCTATCGGTTTACACACATGCATACACACAACTCCTGCCGTTTCTAAGTAGGGATTGTATCAATTTAATCATTTCACAGGAAACTGGCATCTTAATAATATATAATCTTCTGATTCAAGGACAAGGTATGTAGCACTGTTTATTTGTCTTCTTTAACTTATCTCAATGCTGTTTTCAAGTTTCCAGTGTAGAAGCTTTATATATTGTTAGATTTATCCCTAGCTATTTAATGTTTTATGATGTCATTGTGAATAGTATTACTTTTAATTTCATTATCTAATCCTTGATGACATATAAACCTAAAATTGTGTGTTACATTTTCAATTCTATCCAGCAATCTTGCTAAACTCACTCATTAATTCTAATAGGTCATCTACATTTTCTACATACATAATCATGTTGTCTGCAAATAATGGCAATTTTATTTCTCTTGCCATCTTTATATATTTTATTTCTTTATCTTTATTTTATTGGCAGGGGACCTCTGGTAGTAGGCATCCAATTTAAAAGGAAAAACTTTCAATATATCACTAATGAATATGTTCACTGCTTTAGGTTTGCTAAGAAACACTGAATTTTATCATATGATTTGTCTGCATTTATTGAAATGGCCATGATTTTTTTCCTTTACTTTGTTAGAGTTTATGGTTGCTTGTTTTTGAACTTTATATACATAGAATGATTTAATATGTATCCTTCATGTCCAGCTTTTTTGTTCAATATTAAGATTGTAAGATTTATTTATTTATTTATTGAGACAAGGTCTTGTTGTGTCACCCAAGCTGGAGTGCAGTGCTGCGATCTTGGCTCACTGCAGCCTTGACCTCCTGGGCTCAAGCCATCCTCCCACCTCAGCCTCCCGAGTAACTGGTCCTACAGGCACACATCACCATGCCTAGCTAACTTTGTGTTTTTGGCAGAGATGAGGTTTCATCATGTTGCCCAGGCTGATCTCAAATTCATGGGCAAAAGTGATCCACTGGACTCAGGATCCCAAAGTGCTGGGATTATAGACATGAGCCACCACACCCAGCCATTCATGTTTTTGCATGTACCTAGGGCTATTTATTTTCATTGCTGAAGAAAATTCCATTGTATGATTATACCACAAATTATTTATCAAATATCAAATGGAGTCTTTTCTACAGTAACATGTATTACATGCTAACAGTGGCTAAATTAAGAGTGAGGACTGGGAAGATTTGAAGAGACATAAAAGAAGTGTCAGATACAGACATTGTGTTTGGAAAATTGCCTGTAGAAGTAAGGTCAGATCTACTATGACATTATCTTTCCCCAGAGAGGATTTAATTTGTTTTTGCAAGAGTCCTGGAGACACTGGCACCTGAAGATGACCCTAATCCAATGTGAATAACCGAGGTGATTCCCAGCTGAGTTACAGTCTCTGGTAAGGCCCACTGACTTATAGTTCACTATCTGGGAGCATCTCTTCAGGGTCCCAATCAAAAGTGAGGCCCAGATTCGCCACTCATCTTTCCTCTTGGTGAGTCTTGGATCCTCTGTCCCCTTGAGGCTGCCCAAATTGCAGCTCAGCCTCTCAGCTGTTCCCTCTGACACCAGCAAACAACTCCTGAGATAAAGACTCCTAAATCCACAGCCACCTGCCTGGCTTCGCTTCTCCACTCACCCTGGCCCAGTGCTTCACTGAGTTATTGGCTCTTCCATGGTATCTAACAGATATTTTGCCGTATTTTCTAGCTGCTTTTAGTGGAAGTGTTTGTCCAAATTACTTACCCATTTATTTCACATAAGCAAGGTCATCTTTTAAACAAAGCCCATGAACCAATAAAACACAACATAAAATGAATTGTAATTGGTTAGTACACATTCGAAAGATACCAGCTTCCTAATTATTAAAAAAAAAATCCAATCTCAAATGAGATGATTTCAATGTTAAAGTAACGAATATTAAAGAAATGAGGATAATGGATGGAGCTCATTATCTCAGCTACTGCTAGTGAATGTCAAACAGAAACTTATCTAAAGAGAATTTTGACACTATTAACAAGAATGGTACTATTTTTCCTACTTACTGACAGTGCAATCCCACTTCTGGGGTAATTTATTCTAAAGTAATAATCTGAAAGGTAGACAAATATTTAAGTCAAGTATATTCAATTTAGGATTACCTTTAATAAGGAAAACATTTAAACTTCCCTATAATATGGTAATAGATAATTAAATAATAATATATCAATAATAGAATATTATACAATCTTTAAAATTAAATTTATTAAGCACGTCTCCTATAGTTTTAAATAACACTGTATCCAAAGCAAAATTTTAAAAATATATAATATGAATTCAATTATTCTAAAAAATACATAAAGAAAACTCCTGAAAAATATTCCAGATGTGTTAGTATTGGTTTCCTGAGTGGATACGTTATAGACATTTTGTCTCTTCATTTTTATAGTTTTAACTGATTCATAAACTTTCTACTGAGTACACAATTCTTTTATAATCAGAAATAACCAGGAAAAAAAGACTTTTATGTTAAAATTAATAATAGTAAATTATTCATTGAGAATAAGAATCCTGGCTAGTTTAATTTTCAGATAATTAAATATTTATGATATGATGCATATTCCAAATAGAGTCCCTGCCAGGAGTAACATCATGAAATAATTCAAAACTAGACAAACAGAAATCAGCTTTTCTCTTATAATTCATAAAGCATGTCAACTGTTACACTTTTCAAGGGTCACAGTCGTGAACATTGGTTAACACTCTATCAAAATATCTTAATCTCTTTCTTACTGTCTTCTTTTCCTAAGAGAACGAGCCCATTCATGATGTCTTCGGCACTTCATATATGATTTTTCATTAATTTTCCCACACTTCATTTAAGGCAAACTTTTAAAATGTATTTTACAAATGTATAACAGATTCTCAAGAAAACGTATGACTGCAAAATTTCATGTCCACACCTTAGAGCTGGGACATAAGCGCACTGCGCGCTCGGCTGCTGCCCGCCTCTCCAGGCCCTGCTTCCAGCTCCCGGCAGAGCGGGCTGGAAGTAACGGGGAAGAGTGGTTATTTGTTGGTTTAATATAATTTGTTTAGTCACCCAAGGATGACTATTTTGCATTTTCTCTCTCTTTTTATATTGATCCGTAGCACACTCTGTTTTCCACCTAATGGATATTTGGGCACTAACTTGTTAGTGTCACTTTCCTGTCCTTTCATGCAGGGTTTTCACGCTGTGGGTTCCCTGGCAGCCACCTCCCATCACTATGGTGTCCTCGCTTCAGTTTTGACACGACATCATTAGCAGCTGCAGACAGTCCTTGTTCCGGCTGAATAAGAGAGCACAGACGGACTTGGCACTGGGCACACACCAGGAGGGTCCGAGGCGGGGCCGCGGGGACCTGCTCTTGGGAGCGCGGACAGAGCCCCACTGTCCCTCTCCCCAGGGCCGTGCTCGTCAAAGACGGACAGGCAGAGGCTACACATGAAGCCACGAATGCCTTGAACTCGGCTCTGGACCTGATTTCTTATTTAACTGAAGGACAAAGACGAAAAGAACAAAAACACCCATCAGCACGCCGTGGCGTCCCCTCGGACTCGCAGCGGGATTTCCAAGCTCCCCTTCCCAGGGCACAGGCGGGAGGACCTCCACGATGGTGGGGGCGGAGGGGGCTCCACCCTGGCAGCTTCCTGTGACCCCACTGACCCGTGCCACATGGGTCACAGCACTGCAGAATTACAGCTTTGAAAATAATTTAGGAACAGAAAATTATGTGATTATAATATGCTGAGTTTTAAAGCTAAGATATAAAATCATATTCACACTGAATACCACTAACAAAATATTCATATGCAAATCAGGTTAAAATATACTCCAACAGGATTCATAGAAGTTGTATGTTAGGTAGTAGAAAGTGATAGAAAGATTGTTTTGTAGCTATATCACACTTAGGCTGAATGCAATTTAAAAATAGGCATTATTATTGCATGTTATCAAATTGCAGTGGGGACTCTATAACAAAAAGGATCAGTTTTTTAAGGAAACAGATAAAGGAGATGATAAGAAAAACCCCACCCTATTGTATTATCAATTGTAAAGTCATATTTGCAATGTACCTTTCCTTTTCTTTTAATAAAATAAGCATACACTGTTTTCTTTAAAGACTATCTTACTAGATGTGAGGCAAGGGAGTGAACGTCCTTGCTAGGCCCGGCTCCTCCTCATCGCCCCTCCTCTGCCTCAGCCCAGGACACAATGTATTATACGTGAACCATCATTGCACATGCTAGATACACAATAAAAGTCAGTGCCATTCTTTCTCCTCTCTTCTTATATGGATCCTTTCTATTCATTTATTACACCTTATAAAAGTAATACATCTTAATAATAGTAAATTATTTATTGAGAATAAGACAGAATATACCATATACGATTACACAGAAAAGGAAATAACAATACACATTTCCATAGCATGCAACATATACTCAGTATTGTTCAATGCCCTTTGTACACATTATCTCCTTTAATCCTCAAGCGGTCCTATGAAGATGGATTATCCTCATTTTACAGATAAAGAAACTGAGGACAAATAAGTTAAATAACTTGTCCAGTTTAGATTTTCACAAAACTACCTTAAAATTTTGATTTGTGTAAGGCTAATTTTACAGGGTAATTCCAAATTAATTGTGTCTCACCCTGTCCCCCAGCCTGGAGTGCAGAGGCATGAACGTGGCTCATTGCAGCAGTAAGCTCCTGGGCTCAAGCAATGTCCCTACCTCAATCTCCCAACATGCTGGGATTACAGGTGTAAGCCACCACACCAAGCCTCTATTTATTTATTTTTAATTTTTTTCTTTCATAAATTGTGTAGTTTCCACATAGAGGTCTTATAAAATTTCTACAGTGTTCATTTCTAGAAATGTTATAGTTTGAATTGTTATTGTAAATTGAATTGTTTTGTATTATATTTTTATAATTGGGTATTGTCACTATGCAGGGGAACAATATTTATTTGTTGTTCTTATTTCAATCTCTATTTTGTTGCTATACTCAGAGTTTCTAATAAAAACACAGCATCTGCCAAAAATGTTAACTAGTTCCTTTCTCTCTTTTTTAACTTCATATCTAATCCCTAATTGGATAGATTTTTGTTACTATTCTTTGTTAATGCATCTATTTATATTTTCCTTAGTTTAGATAACATGGTCTCTATTATTTACATATCTTTAACTATGTGTGGACATTATAGCCTGCTACAGGATGAAAATTATTTTATAATCCATTGGCATTAGAAAAAAAAAATGTGCTCTTTTGTTTCAGAATAAAGTTTGGCATAAAAATCCAAAAAACAAGTTTGTTAATAATGTTGCTCAAATTCTCTGTAAGTTTGTTTTTCTACTTGAACCATCAGTTTCTGAGAGTTTTTCTCTCCACTCTGATTGTGGGTCAGTTAATAATTCCTTGAGTAGATAAAAGCATTTATTTTTATAAATACTAATCTTCTCATTTGAGACACAAAGGTTGATTACTATCACCTTCTTGATGAATTGCTTTTTATTAAGGAATATGATCCCACTTTTTCATATTTTATGCTTAGTCTTTCCTACATGTATCTTATTGATATTGGCATTTTTATTTTATTTTTGTTAGACTATACTTGGAATAACTTTTGTCCTTTCTAGGTCTATTCTTTTTAAGATACACTTTTTTTATGACTTTAGCTTTCTTAATTGTTTCAAGTCCTATCTAAAAGTCCCTGTATTTAAAGTAGGAAATTTAACCCATTCACATATATTGTGTTATTTTGTGTGTTTGAAATAATTTTTGCCAATTTGTATTCTATGGTTTCTTTTTCTTCTGCCCTCTCTACTAATTAAAAGCAATAGCTGACCCTAGACCAAATCTTGTCCCAGGCAGAAAAATGCTATAAAGACATTATTGGATCAACTGACAAATTGTAATATGTACAGTAGATTAAGATACTGTGTCAATGTTAGATTTGCTGAAATTAATAATTGTATTGTGGTTGTGTGTTTTCTATTCCTAGGAAATACACACTGAAGATTTAGGAGTAAAGGTCATGACATACTCTCAAATGTTAGGGGGGTAAATTGTGTGTGTGTGTGTATAGTATATATTTTTTTTATATACACATATATACATATATACACAATACATATAAACATGTATGTATATATGTTTGTATACACACATATAGGAGCATATATATATATATACACACACACACATGCACACACCCAGACACATACATATGAATTTCCTTTACTGTGCATCATCAATAACATTATTGTCAGAATTAATTTCTTTTCCAAATCTGATGATAGTGAAAGCCTATCTTTTGTTTTAATTTTCCTCAATTATTGGTGAAAATAACACTCCAGCTCTTGTTTATCTTCTCTTGTTTTATAAGCACTATTCTAAACATGTCCTTTTTTTCTTTATTTTTTAAGAAAGACACCTATGTGCATGTCTGTATATAGAGGGAGTACATGTGCACAAATGATGGAGCTAACGGGGTTAACGATAGGTGAAGCTGGTCGAAGGACATGTATAGGTATTTTTATACCAGTCTTTTTCTTGTATCTATTCTGTAAGTTTGAAATTATTTCCAAATGAAAGTTTCAGAAAAGCAGAATATCATTCAGCACAGCAGAACAGCACACCTTCCAATGCCCCTATCTCAGAGAAGCCAGAGCCCCTGCAATGGCCCACGAGGTCTACTCCAGGTCCCCCTACTTTCTCAGAACCTGTCCTCCTCTTTCTCCTGGGAGACTCCCCACCATTTCCACCCAGCTCCCCCTTGGAACACCTTGCTATTCATTGACAAAGCCCAGGGGCTCCTGACTTGAGGGTTTCGCACTTACTTTTCCTTTTGCCTGGAACACTCTTCCCCCAGATAGCTGCACAGTCAGCTCTCTCACTTCCTTCAAGCTTTGCTTAAGTGTCACTTGTCAGGGATGCCTAGCCCCATCATGCTATTGAAAACTGCAACACTCTCAGCCCTCCATCTCCTCCATCCCGGCTTATTTTTTCTCAATATCACTTACTTCTTCAAATACACTAAATAACATGCTTATATATTTTGATTATTGTCTGGCTTCCCCCCCTAGAGTAGACTCTCCATAAAGGAAGATATTGTTGTGTCTTATTCACTGTTATAGCGTCAGAGGCTAGAGTAAGCATCAATTTAATTGCTGAAAAAGTAAATTTATTTATCATATCTTTTAAGTGTACAAATCTGCATGCCACTTATTTTTATTCATTGTCTGTGATATTTACATGGGAATATATACTTTCGGTTTTTTACTTTTACTGCTCTATATAATTCCATTTTAAGAATATGTCACAATTTATTTACCCCTTTTCCTAATCATGAACAATTAGGTTATTTCTTATCTTTCCCTGTTACAATGCTGTCATTAACATTCATGAACACTCACCCTGATACCCACGAATGTCAATCTTTGTATACCTCAGCGAGAGTTGTTCTAGGCTGTAGAATTGGGAATGGAATTGCTAGAGGTCAATGCTTAAGGTCTGTGCATTTTAAACTTGACTAGGTGCTGCTCGCTGATATGATTGTACCATTTCCCCCACTCATTAGGAGAACGACACAAGTTTTCTTTGCTCTCAGCAAGAATACATTAATACTTTCAGATTTTTAATTCTTGTCAAATGTGATTCTGAAGCATATCTCATTTGTGTTTTAATTTGCATTTCACTAATTACTAGCAAGGTTAAGCAGACCAGCTCATTTCATCTCTTCTCTGCTGTATAAGCTCTACTTTGAAAACATGGGTCTTTTTTTTTTCTTTCTTTAGCTTTAAGAGATTACATAGTAATTTGTTGAGACTCTGGAGAATCTTTTCCTCTTCCACAGGGTGATTTTCACGTAATGTGCAATCGTTGTGTGTCTGCTGCTCATGTCCCTTGCCTCTTTCCCTCTGCAGTACCTCTGTTCATTTCCTGATAACTGTGGTATTCCTCTTTGCAGGGGGCCGCGAGTTTTGATAATTAGCTGTGGAGAGGAGCAGGGAGATATAGGGCTGCGGCCATCTAGAGCTTTCATTCTGGTATTTTTTTCTCAAACTCACTCTTACCAAGTTTGCTACTTTCTGTTCTTTTTGAGTTTATCTCCTTCAAGTTTAGGAGTTAGCCTGACTGTAGGTAGGCTACAATAGAGCCCTTGATTTTTTTCTCTTCACCTCCTCACCTCTGCACCCTCCGTGCGCCAGGTCACATATAGGTGTAAAGTGTCAGTTTGGGTTTTCCTTCAGCATCAGGCCTCCTGCTGTTTCCACAGGATGGTTCTCCACTCACCGTGGCCTGCTCATGCCCTCAAATCTTGATCTATTCAAAAGATTGCTGGATGGGCCTTTCTAGAAGATGCCACCTGTGAAGAAACTCTCCCTGCGTCGAGTCTGAGCCAGCAGGGCTGAACTCATCAGCTTCCTTGCACTCTCCCGCTCCTGACGCCACATCTTTGCATAATTTGTGTTTAAGTTTGCACTTTTAGCTACTTCTCTGTTTCATTAAAGATGAGGGTTTTTTTCTTTTTTCTTTTTTCTTTTTGAGACGGAGTCTCGTTCTGTAGCCCAGGCTGGAGTGCAGTGGCGCGATCTCGGCTCACTGCAAGCTCTGCCTCCCGGGTTCACGCCATTCTCCTGCCTCAGCCTCTCCGAGTAGCTGGGACTACAGGCGCCCGCCACCACGCCCGGCTAATTTTTTGTATTTTTAGTAGAGACGGGGTTTCACCGTGGTCTCGATCTCCTGACCTCGTGATCCGCCCGCCTCGGCCTCCCAAAGTGCTGGGATTACAAGCGTGAGCCACTGCGCCCGGCCAGGTTTTTTTCTCAATTGTACAATATGGGTATTCTGCAGTTGAAATCCTGATAAGGGAGGAGAGAACAGACCCCATGGTGAAGACACAAGGAGGGAGACGACAGCCAGTGTCCTCTTCTCATTTCCAGGGTGGTCTTTATGAAATTCAGTCTGGCAGATAACCAAGTAGACTCTTAGAAACTGTATCCAGACACAACGATGTGATAAACTAATTGCTACTGAAGAACAGGAAAGCAATAAGAAAATGTCAAGCATTACATAAGGACAAATGAAAATGATAGATTCAAGTGTTGCTGTTGAAACTAAAAATAGTCTTGTTTTTTGTAACTGAACATTAATCCCCTTTTAAGATCTAAAAACAAGTTCATGTTTTCCTTTGATTCTTTTCTGAATTGATTTTTTTTTATCTTTTTCTTTTAGTGATTTTTGTAGTCATAAATCCTATTTCTCTTTTAATGGTTGACCTCAAACTGTCAGTAAGTGTACCCTTCTACTCAATGTTGAGAATTAACCAATAGCTGGCCAACCCTCAAAGACCAGGGGAGACATTTTTGCAGTTTTCCTCACTAGCTCTTCTCCACACCAACGACAACTTGTTAAAATCATGTAGCATTTTAGTGTCAATATTTTTATACTGTATCTTTTACATTTGTAACAATCCATTCTCAACTGTTGTATAAAAAGTTTCAGCAAGGCCAGGCATAGTGGCTCACGCCTGTAATCCCAGCACTTTGGGGGAGGCCAAGGTGGGTGGATCACTTGAGATCAGGAGTTTGAGACCAGCCTGACCAACACGGTGAAACTGCTACTAAAAATACAAAAATTAGCTGGGTGTGGTGGTGCATGCCTGAATCCCAGCTACTCGGGAGGCTGAGGCAAGAGAATCACTTGAACCCAGGAGGTGGAGGGTGTAGTGAGCTGAGATTGGGCCACTGCACTCTAGCCTGGGCGAAAGAGTGAGACTCCATCTCAAAAAAAAAAAAAAAAAGAAAAAGAAAAAGAAAAAGAAAAGAGAAAAAAAACAAAGAAAAAGAAAAAAGCTTTAGCAAAATCACCAGCAATGACTGAAACCCACTGTGCGTCTCACTGTCACCAGATTACATATCTACTTCCTTGGTTGGGTTCATTTTTTTTTTTATTTTGTTAAAATACAACCCAGGGTAATTCTCCTTTTTTTTTTCCAGAGATGGGTAGCCAAGTGTTTACATGTGTGAAAGGATTTGGGTTGCAAGCATGGAATAGTGTGATGGATGAGCGCAACTCTCTTCCCGTAAGAAGGTTCAAAGCATCACCAGCTTGGCATCTCCAGAGATCCCTCATTGCAGTCTCGCTCTAGTTCTTCAGGGGCTTTTCCCCTCGAGAGGTTGTTAGATTTTTCTCTTTGTCATTGGAAATCAGAAATATCATGAAGATTTTCCCAGATAGCACATTATTGTTCCTCAGCATCTCATGGCCACTTCCAACTGAAGATTTACATTGACTTCCAGGAAATGCTTACTTTATTACTTCTTGGATTAGTTCCTTCTCCCCCTTCTCTCTGTTCTATTTCAAACAACTATCAAACAAACACTGAGTCTCCTAAAACTGTCCTGGGCTCCCTCAAAATTTCTGCAATATTTTCATTTTGACTTTTTAATCCATTTTTGGGGATATTTCTTCATTTTATCTTCCAATTTACTAATCTGGCCATCAATTACTGACGCCTACCACTAAATACTTTATTTTGGCAATCTTTTTTTGTTACTAGAAATTTTCTTTGCTCTATTTTCAAAGCAATCTGTTTCATGTTACAAACTTGTTCACTAAATCTGAAAATATTTCTGCAGATATTATTGAAACTTATTTTTAAGTTCTTGTGCCTTTCTTTGATTGTGTTTTCTCGAAACTAATCTTCTCTTCCCCGTCTTGATTCATCCCGTTCCTTTTCTCTATTGCCCATTAATTTTTAACACAATATATATTCACATATTTTAAAGAGTTAAAATGAAACAGCTATACAAGCTTACTAGGAAAAACTACGCTCTCCTATTGATGGATTATTTGGAGTTTTACTTTTATGTTGCTAAATAACATGCTTATATTTTAGTTTTTCTATTTTTTTCCAATCTTAGGCACTTTTATTGGCATCTCAGCATGGAAGAATAAGATACAGCTCTTATCACACATGCCACCAGTTCACTCACACTTCTTGTATTCTGTTCCACTGATAAGAGTTATGCCATAATTTTTGTTAAGTCAATATTCAGTGTTTATATAGCTAAAACCTTCAATACTGATTTTTCCTTTGGCATTCAATTTTTATTTTCTCTGGAGTAGTGTCTATTTTAGTTTTGCTCAGTTTTCTATATGCTTAATTTATCACCCAAACATAGCCCCTGTGATGTAATGTTCTTTCTACCCTCTATAGATTTGTCATCTATTGATCTATCAAACTATAAATTCCTCTATTTTCAAGGTAACATAAACATGGCACTTCCTGTGTGTCAGGCACTATTCCGAGCACTTCCAAATTCACTGAATGCTTACAACATTAACAGGTAGTTATCTTGTTATCCTCATATTTCATGTGAGGCATGAAGAGAACAAATTCACAGTTCATACATGAAAGAGCTTATTCCAACCCATGTGATCTGACTCCAGAGTCTGTGGTCTCTCTCCATCCTCTGCAACCCCATATATACAAGCGACCCCTTGTGGGGGAGTCTAACAATGCCGACATCTTAAAAGAGCCTCTGTTGCAGTTTCCACCCTGTCCTACTTGGCTCTGGTCAGCTCCAGCCTGGTTGCTCAGCATTCCTCCCAGGGCTTCTATCACCATCATGGGGACCTCTTTTGCCTTTCTTTCATGTTGATTTCCCCAATTACTGGGTCCCCTGACTTCATCTTTCTTGGTTATCTTCTTGCTTTAGCAGAGCACATTCTCCTCTCACTTCCTGGGAAAGGATGCCTGGGGCTGAGTTCCAAAGACCCGGCATGCCTGGGGATGTCTTTATATTATGTTCACACTAAATAAGAGTCTGGTTGCACAAAATGCATGTTGAAAACATCACCCTCAGAATATTGATGTTCCATCCAGATGTTATTCCATTACGTTCTGTCTTTCGATGTTGCTGTTAACAAGTTCGATCCCATTCTGATGCTTGATTCTTCGTTTAAAACCTACTTCTTCTCTTTCTTAAAAGCAATTGGCATCTTTTACTTTGTTCTTAGCATTTTCAAAATTTGCAATGATGTATGTTTGTGTGAGATTATTTTCACATAGTGCTGGACAACAGTGTGCCTTGAACCTGGAAATATGTCCCTGAGCTCCGAGAAAGAGAAAATATAAGATCAGAAATTTGGAAGGAAGAAGAAAACTTCAAAGGCAATAACCACAAATATTTTTTGAGAGATAATAAAAAAGCTACAGAATGCATGAAACATATAAAAAGAAATACTGTTAAAAAGAGGAAGAAGGCAGGATATTCAGAGAACAAAAAGAGCTCTGAAAAGTTAAATATGTGATAACATAAATGAAAGCTAGAAAGATTGAAAGATAGAGCAAAGGAAACTTTTCTTGAATCATTGCTTTCATGATTTCTTCTCTTCTGCCTAATGTGGTTCTTCTCTTCTTGGAACTTCTATTCTTCTGCTGATTGGAAGCCCTGTGGTATGTGCAGATTTATTGGCTCTGGGTTCACTCTCAGCTTTCCTTGTCAAGTCCTTGCCTCAGGATGGAAACTCTTCAACTTTTTGGTGTCACGATCTCTTTATGGTCATAAAAATTATTGAGGATCCTAAAGAGCTTTCAGAAGAACAGAAAATGGAGGAGGAAAGACAAATTGTTTCAGCAGAATATGAGACTCAAGAGGAATGCCAGCTTCACATAAAGATGGAAAAGATGAGTGAAGTATGGAACACAAGATTGGGAATGTAAAAAAACTGGAGAAATTGACACAGACCACATTTTTCTAGGTCTTGCAAAACAATTTAAAGAATGAAGAACTCAGGAAGGACCATGAAAGGGTTTTGGTCTGCGGACCAGTATAATCAGAAATATTAATAGCTTTCTGGGAGCCCAGTCTGGCTGCAGGCTGGAGAGGAATAGGAAAAATCAGGGCTGGAAGCAGCAAGGTTGGATGAGGGACTCCTGAAGTAGTCTAGGAAACATATAACATGGCTTGAACAGGGCAGCTGACAAGGAGGTTGGAGAGATGTGCTAGATTTGAGAGATTTAGATGCTAGATTTAGATGCTAAAGTCATCACAAGGGAATGTGCATCACAAGGGAATTATCACATTCATGATAATCTTGGATGTCATAACTTCTATCTTTTCAATATCAATACACACATTCCCAAAGGCTCAGAACAAATGACAGCATGAGGGCACAAAGTTGGAGAAGTAAATAGTTATTTGCTTGTATATAGAAGTATAAAGTATTTTATGTAAGGCAGAACTAAACGTTGGCTTTATTTGTAAAGAGAGAATATGCGGCTTTGGCATGAGATGGAAAGAACAAATTGTCACTGTTCTGCATTCTTTTTAAATTTTGATTGGTGAGAAATTTACCTACCTTCATACATAAACACAAAAGCCACATGTTTCCAGGTTGGTAGATTAAAGGGGCAGAGGATAATTACATTTTTAAAAGGGCTCTTGTACTATTTTATGTCCTTTGACTATATTGTCAGGTGTAATTGCTTGCTTTAAACAATTTAAATCTAGTGTTATTTCTCATAATGCTTATTTGGCATGCCCATATTTATATGTTAATCTTAATAATTAGAATTGCACATCCTCAAAATTTCAAGAAATTGGATTGCAATATGGAAAAAATTCATCATCTGGAGAAGAATCTTGACCTTAACAGTTTTGTTAAAAACTAATTTGCAAAATTTTATGACCAAGCAGCACCTGCTTCTCCAGGGATAAGGCCAGGATAGGAGACAGATCTGATTGTTGAACATCAGGACATAAATGATGTGTCCAGAGAGGAAGAAATGTAAAAGCCTGGGAACGTGTCTCTGAGGAAGTTTCAACATCGTCCCACGTCTGAGGTCATCGTGTCCTTGGATCTCAAGGACATTTTCTTACTGAGCTGGAATCTTGGCTTTGTAAGAAGAGAGTTGATCATAATATCATAAAAATTAAAGATAGTCTTATTCAGACTGTTCATCTTACAGTTGCAAAATTTTAAAAAATGCTCACGAAAGTTGGATAAATAGCCCAAATTAGTTGCAAAGCTAGACTAGAATGCAGGTCTCTCTGAATTAACTCTGCATTTATGAAATTGTCATTTGACAGAATAGACTGAATAAAGCCAAGCCATGAATCACATGTCCACACAACCAGTTACCCGAGAAAAACAAGGCTCAGCAGAATCAGTCTATCCACAGTTAAATATGGCCCTGGAGAAAAGGGCTCTATGCTCAAATTAGTTTGAGAATTCATTGAATGAACTAGAAGTAAACAGCCATTTTTTGCATGTGATTGATTGGAAAGTTGGATTTTGCTGTGACATCCTTGGGGTCGTTTTGTCTGCATTGATCCCCAAGAGTCATGTGAAAAACAATATATTCCAGATTGATGTGGCTGCAAAGTATCATTTACATGAAACACCTATTATCATCTTACTTCCATCTTAATTAATTAATTGATTTTTTTGAGTCAGTGTCTTGCTCTGTCACCCATGGTGCAGTGCAGTGGTGTAATCCTATCTCACTGCAGCCTCAATCTCCTGGGCACATGTGATCTGCCCACCTCAGCCTCTTGAGAGGCTGGGACTACAAGTGCACACCATTGTACCCAGCTAAGTTTTTAATTTTTTTGTAGAGACAGTGTCTCCCTATGTTGCTTAAAGTAGCCTCCCACCTGGGCCTCCCAAGGTGCTGGGATTACAGACATAAACCACTGTGCCTGGTCCATTTTAATTCTTAATATTAACTTATAGAAGAAAGTTCAAAATATCTCAACATGGCTTTCAAGTTTCTCTACAATACAAATCCAACCTACTTTTTAAATCTCTGTACTTCAGTTAACACTGTCCTCTGTTTTTAGAGTTTCCATAAAATTCATGACTTCCATATTTGTGTATCCTATTCTCTCAGACTGAAATCATCGTTCTTCCATCTCTACCACACAAAGCTTCATAACCAGTCTTCCTTCATGGAACCACCTGTGATCCTTTTTTTTTTTTTGCAATTCATTTCCGTTTCCTCTTTATCATTCAGTAATCCTATCTTTTATTTAACAGATACTTGCAGAGGGTCTCCTAAGTGCCAGATGTCATTCTAGGTACTGGAAATATAAGTGTAAACAAAACAAGAAATCACTGCCCCAGGGAGCTTACATTTTATAAGGATGAAGAGGTGGGAAGAGAGAACATTTTTTAAAATTAATTACTTTTATAAAATATTTTATTTTAGTATGGTGCTTTTCATGATACATGAAGGTTGTGTACAGATTCGTCTCTTTTTAAACTTGTTGAAGATACTACCAATTCTCAGTCATTGTTACATCTCTCATAGCTCAGCAGGTGCCTCCCATGTACTAAGACTTCAATAAATGTACTGAACTTAGTGCCTCAGAAAGAACCATTTTTGAGCATCTAGTGCAGCACTGAGGGCAGGTGAGTGGGAGGCTTCTGGTGGGTTCTATGCAGGAGACCTATTTCAGGGGTGTGAGGATGGCCATCTTTTTTTTTTTTTCTTTTCTTTTTTTTGAGACGGAGTTTCACTCTTGTTGCCCAGGCTGGAGTGTAATGGCACGATCTCAGCTCACTGCAACCTCTGCCTCCTGGGTTCAAGCAATTCTCCTGCCTCAGCCTCCCAAGTAGCTGGGATTACAGCCATGCACCACTACGCCTGGCTAATTTTGTATTTTTAGTAGAGACGGGGTTTCTCCATGTTGGTCAGGCCAGTCTCAAACTCCCAACCTCAGGTGATCTGCCCGCCTCGTCCTCCCAAAGTGCTGGGATTACAGGCATGAGCCACGACTGGGGTTGCCATCTTTTGCTAGGCTTGCCAGGCTCCTGTGTCCTCACCCCACATCCTGTATTGACTTCGGCAGTATGTCCTAATGTCCTTTATGAAGCTTTCTTCAATCAATTACAAATATTCAGCAGTTAGAGCTATTTTTCAAATTTAGCTGGGCATCCTGTCCTTTAATTGGCTAAATATGGCAATTTAACATTTTGAATGTATGAAAAGGACTGAAACTTTCATTACTGGAAAGCTCTTCTAGGTAGAAACAAAAATCCCAATGAAAGTTAACACAATTTTTATCTATTTAGGCACTTTTACACAATTGATGGAGAAAGAAGCTGCCTCTCTCTTTCATATATGAACAAAATGCGATTCTTTGGCCAGATAGGAAGAAAAAAGAGAACTTTTACTGCATGCCTGTGTATGGCACTAGTTCAATAGAAGTTCCTTCCACAAGCTATAAGAGCAGGAAGGATAGCCTCTAGAAGCCTTGTTTGTAATATATTACGATTCACTTACTGACCCTTGACTCGAATAGCACCCACTGAACTTGATGCATGCCTGGGTCTACCCCTAGGTGCCAAGAATGTGAAATGATTATGACATCTGGGAGAATATGGTGCTTATTTATTTTTATGCTTGATAATTTATTTATTTACACATACATGATTTTCAGACTGGTCCTAAAATCCACTTAAAGCAGCTACCTGATAAAATATACTTAAAAATAAGTGAGGGAAATATAGCTTTAAATTAAGCCTAAATGGACTGAGTTTCTAAGAAAAAAAAAAAAAACAGAATAAACATGCTAGTGTGTCCAGAATTGGTGGGTTCTTGGTCTCACTGACTTCAAGAATGGAGCCGCAGACCCTCGCGGTGAGTGTTACAGCTCTTAAGGTGGCGCGTCTGGAGTTTGTTCCTTCTGATGTTCAGATGTGTTTGGAGTTTCTTCCTTCTGGTGGGTTCGTGGTCTCACTGGCTCAGGAGTGAAGCTGCAGACCTTCGCGGTGAGTGTTACAGCTCTTAAGGTGGTGCGTCTGGAGTTATTCGTTCCTCCCGGTGGGCTCGTGGTCTCGCTGGTTTCAGGAGTGAAGCTGCAGACCTTCACGGTGAGTGTTACAGCTCATAAAAGCGGTGTGGACCCAAAGAGTAAGCAGTAGCAAGATTTATTGCAAAGAACGAAAGAACAAAGCTTCCACAGTGTGGAAGGGGACCTGAGGATGTTGCCTCTGCTGGCTCTGGCAGCCTGCTTTTATTCTCTTATCTGGCCCCACCCACATCCTGCTGATTGGTAGAGCCAAGTGGTCTGTTTTGACAGGGTGCTGATTGGTGTGTTTACAATCCCTGAGCTAGACACAAACGTTCTCCACATCCCCACCAGAGTAGCTAGATACAGAGTGTCCACTGGTGCATTCACAAACCCTGAGCTAGACACAGGGTACTGATTGGTGTATTTACAAACCTTGAGCTAGATACAGAGTGCCGATTGGTGTATTTACAATCCCTGAGCTAGACATAAAGGTTCTCCAAGGCCCCACCAGAGTAGCTAGATACAGAGTGTCCATTGGTGCATTCACAAACCCTGAGCTAGACACAGGCTGCTGATTGGTGTGTTTACAAACCTTGAGCTAGATACAGAGTGCTGATTGGTGTATTTAGAATCCCTGGGCTAGACATAAAGATTCTCCGCATCCCCACCAGACTTAGGAGCCCAGCTGGCTTCACCCAGTGGATCCCGCACAGGGGCTGCAGGTGGAGCTGCCTGCCAGTCCCGTGCCATGTGCCCGCACTCCTCAGCCCTTGGGTGGTCAATGGGACTGGGTGCCGTGGAGCAGGGGGCGGTGCTCATCGGGGAAGCTCCAGCCCCACAGGAGCCCATGGAGGTGGTGGGAGGCTCAGGCATGGTGGGCTGCAGGTCCCAAGCCCTGCCCTGCAGGAAGGCAGCTAAGGCCCGGTGAGAAATCGAGCGCAGCACCAGTGGGCTGGCACTGCTGGGTGACCCAGTACACCCTCCGCAGAGGTGGGCCCGGGTGCTAAGCCCCTCATTGCCCGGGGCCGCCAGGGCCAGCCGGCTGCTCCGAGTGCCGGGCCCTCCAAGCCCACGCCCACCTGGAACTCCAGCTGGCCCGCAAGCACCAGGCACAGTGCCAGTTCCCGCTGGCACCTCTCCCTCCACACCTCCCTGCAAGCTGAGGGAGCCCACTCCGGCCTTGGCCAGCCCAGAAGGAGGCTCCCACCGTGCAGCGGTGGGCTGAAGGGCTCCTCAAGTGCCGCCAAAGTGGGAGCCCAGGCACAGGAGGCGCCAAGAGCGAGTGAGGGTTGTGAGGACTGCCAGCACAATGTCACCTCTCACTAGGAGAAACTCTAAGGGACTGTATGTGTATGTGTATATGTGTACATATGAATATATATGCGTGTGCATATAAAATACATATATTTATACACAAAATACATATATTTATGTATACACACATAGCTATTGTAGTCTAATATAATTTAAATCTTATGTATGCTTAAAAATCCCTTTACAAAATCAAAAGGTAAATAAACAGGGGTAAATATATACAATGCACACAAAATACAAGTGGCTGATAATCTTTGTGGCAAAAGGACTCCCATGACTGGGAAGGGGAAGGTGAACACTCCATTCAAAAGGTGCTGCCGGACAGGAAGAGACAGCTGGGGAAGAGCATGGAAGGAGCCACTCGGATAATCTTTGGTGCAAACTCAAACCCTGGTAGTGACTTTAGCATTACACAACTTTCTTCCCTAATTTCACTTTGCCTGACAGCCTTGTCTCACACAATCATCTAATATTGATGACTATTTGGTGATTGTATTCTAGTGCAACTAATATGGTGAGAAGCCTCCATTCATGTCCATGGCCATCTCTTTCGGACTTAGCTCCAGTTGCTGGTTGGAGCTGTCATCACATATTGTCTCTGGGTTGTTTTGAGGCTCACATCTCCACACACATGAACACACCTGTGCACACACAGGAAGTTTACTAACATAGTGCCCGGCATTCATTCAAAGCTCAACACAAGAATCTTCCCTCTTTCAAGCTTTGTCTTAGATAAGAGTAGTTTGACGGCAAAAGGAGAAACTTACACGAACCAGTCTAAGGATGAATAATCACAAAGAAGTAGGGATATTCAAAAGAATCGAAGGGCAGAAAACACAGCCAGTCTCACAAGCAACTGGACCTGAGAAAAGAACAAGAAAAACTCCGAGGAGCAGCAAATCCACAGGTTTTCCAGCAAGGAGCTGTGGAGGCAGGACCACCCGGGCACCTCACTCTGGGATGCAGCCGGTGCCATGGAAAGGCCTGGGTCAGCATGAGGACAGGTACCATGGAAGCTGGAAACTTGATGAAGTCGGCGGAACAAGCTTGGACACTGGAATCAGGCCAACCAGAATGAGAAACCATCTCCTCACAAGCGCTACTGTGCTGGCTCCGAAACTCACTTCACTGCTTTGGGTCTCAGCTTCTTCATCTATAAAGTGGGGATAATAGAGCTTTCCTCATAGGATTGTTGCAAGCGCTAGACAAGGGTTCATAAGAGATTCTCAATCAGTTTTTGCCTCTCTGCTACATCTACATTGCATATGCAATCATAAATTTTATCAGGTCAAAAGGCAGACAGATCAAAATGGAGTATTCAATGAAACAAGCATAAATGCCATGTTCTAACACAGCTGGTCCCAAAGGAGAATTTTATTCCCGCAGGAAGCTTGTTGAGAAGACCTCTGGCCAGTCAAAGAAGTCTAAATCCCCACCCAGAGCTTTGCACGCTCTATATACCTATTAATGTATTTCTATGTCTAGTGGTAAAGTAACCTAATTTTGCTTAATGTAGCAACTTTCAATTCTCCAAATTACTTTAATTATTAAATAAGGGAGGAAGGTTGTTTTGCTGATTATTAAAATCCTCCAGAAATAATTTTCTGTAGAACATACTTTCAGAAATGTCACACTCTAATGATTCAAGCTTAGTCCTGAATAGAAAACATAATTTTTGTTTTATCATTTGTAAGACATATGTAATATTGTCATGATGAATTTAGTAAGTCTTATTCAATATTCATTCATATATTCAATTATATTTGGGGAGTTTACTAATGGCTGGAAATTGGGGATATGAGAGCCATTTTCTGATTTCACAGAAATTATAAATGAGCAGAGAAGGCAGACAATATAAAATGTAAGTATATGCAAAGAAGATGTACAGCATCTCATGAGAGGGTGTTCAAAGTATAGAAGGTAAGTGTCATACCAAGATAACTAAAAAGTTATAAATATCATTTATTGAAAATAACACATTTTCTATAGAGTTTTAAAAATGCATGTGTTACTTACATAGGAACACAAAAAAACACTTTATGTCTCTAAAACTGATGTGCCAAAGGCCCCACAGTCACACTTTAAAGAAAAAGACCACTTTGGCTTTGCGAATTTGGGAAATTTTATTTTGCCCTTTTGAAGCTAACAAACTTTCCTCAGACTACTTCTAAATCATCATAACATTACTCACCATGGCAAATGGAGGCATTAGCAAGAAGACAACAGGAGAGGTTCTGATAAATCTCTTTCAGAGGGATCATTCAAATATTGTTATTTTTCTTGGAATGTCTGAATTTTCATGATCTCTCAGCCCTCCAATTAGGCTGGGTCTCCTCAATGTAGAAAGTGATAATAATGAAGAAGTTAGGTAAGGTGTTCTCTTGAATGGGAAGATACGAAAACTGCAAAACATTAAGGGCGAATCCATTCATCAGCCTCCTTAGCAAATCAGTTCATTCCAAAACTTGACTCAGCC
Organism: Hylobates moloch; assembly: GCF_009828535.3. Lineage (NCBI taxonomy): Eukaryota > Metazoa > Chordata > Mammalia > Primates > Hylobatidae > Hylobates > Hylobates moloch. The sequence goes on from NW_026652336.1 coordinate 381,357, forward strand.
GCTTTGTCACTAAACATACCCTCTTGACCTAGCCCTCAAGAGAGTAATTTTCAGTATTAGGGACATACTCCTGAACTTACTTCATTTCTAAAGAACGGAGTATTCTCTTGTTACTCATTGACGTCGAATGAGACACCAGAGCAGAAGCTGCACATCAGCTGTAACTTGGGAAATAAGAGACTCACATGACACAGTCTGCTTCCTACAAAATCCAAATTAATTCCACATGCAAAAAAAGAAGACTAAAATGTCTCTTGAGGATTGAGGTCAGGGAAGACTGTAAGAGAATGGTGAGCACATAGAGTATTTCACAACTTTAGTTGATGGCCATTTCATTCTATCTTGTATAAACTGGGACTTCTTAATAATTGATTCAACGTGTAGCATCATTTTTAGTGTGTTTCTTTGTATAGACACGCCCTTTAATTAGTTCTGATTTTCTATATTCTGTAATAGAAAACCAATGTTGGTTTTGTCATCTGCTTTGTTTTTTTCTTTGAAAATATTTCTCCTTTGCCTCCATCTACTAGGGAAAAAATGGATTTTGATCAAATCGAAGCAAACCTTTATGTGAAGAAACTGCTATAGTAAGCAAACAGCCATAAAAACAGTAAAGAAAGTGAAAGAAAAAATAAAACAGGTCCTTGGTGGAAAGGGATACCCTTAAGTGTTCTTAGCATGAGACCAATGACCTGATTTATGATGAAACTAAACGCCTCTATCCAAATTCTGACCTGATTTTTTCCTGCTTTACATTAGCATATTTACTGTTTTGTTTTTCAGTGTTACTTTTTCATTCACATTGATCTATTATTATTAAATATAAAAAAAGTACTACAATAATGTTTGGGAAACAGGAACGTAGGTGAGCCTGAGTGACACCATTTTAAAATCAACTCCATCTTAAAACTAGCAAGTCACATTCTTTTTGTTTGTTTGTTTGTTTGTTTGTTTGTTTTTTGAGACGGAGTCTCCTCTGTCCCCCAGGCTGGAGTGCAGTGGCGCAATCTTGGCTCACTGCAAGCTCCGCCTCCCGGGTTCACGCCATTCTCCTGCCTCAGCCTCTCCGAGTAGCTGGGACTACAGACGCCCGCCACCACGCCCGGCTAATTTTTTTGTATTTTTAGTAGAGACGGGGTTTCACCGTGGTCTCGATCTCCTGACCTCGTGATCCGCCCGCCTCGGCCTCCCAAAGTGCTGGGATTACAAGCGTGAGCCACCGCGCCCGGCCGCAAGTCACATTCTTTGCCAGTCACACCCCGTGGTCATAAGATGTTTACAGCTAAGGAAGCAATTTAGTAATGCCCGCAAGGGCAAACTCCTAGACAGAAGAATGTTCATATGTCCCAATATCACATAACAGTATATGCTTCTAAGATGATCATAGCATGCTTTGAGGTACTTGCGCACTCAAATGCCAAGGATAACTTTCTCCATATCAACAAAGTAATCAATGTTTTCATGCTGTTAGCCCGTGAGCACCTTAGCTTTTACATACATAAGACCCCTATGCAAGAAGAATCTAAAGCACTGATGGCACATTCCTCAGCTTGTTTTCTGAGGATGCCCTGCTCTGTAACCGAGTGGCTTTCCATAAACTCTCTCTTCTCACTGCACTCTGAGACTCACTCACATTTCCTTCCTGTTCAAGATCCATGAACCCTCTCTTGGGATCTGGAACAGGACCCCTTTTTCCAGCAACACTAACAGTTAAACAAAAACAAGCCTTTGGAGATGTCTAGTAGGGTTTCTCAGCTTTTCTGTTTGGTGACTTTTAAGACTTTAATTTTTTTAATTGTGTTTTTAAACATATAACACATATATAAAAGAGTATAGTATATGTGTTTGCTTGTATATATGTGTGTGTGTGCATAAAGAATAGCAATAAAACAAATAATGTGTACACACTGCCCAGCTTAAGAAACAGAACTTAAAAGTGTCTTCCTGATTTTATCCCCCTCACTCTGTCCCTCCAGAGGTAACCACCATGCTGAATGTTTGTCATTAATTCCTCATATAGTTTCATTTTTATTTTCCCCATGTGGCTGTGTATAATAAATGCACTATTTAGATATTTTCAAAGTTGATCTCAGGAAAGGGCTATTTTTTAAATAAAGCCTCCATGGTGAGAGAAGCTGATCTGTGTCTCTCAGGATCACAGTCTGGCCTTAGTTTTCCTGAGAAGTTACAATAGCCCCATTTGAGAAAACAAGTGGTCGAGGACAGAAGTGAAAACCTGTGAAAAAGCTGGGACTTCTAGAAAGGCTGCAGTGTGGTCCAGCAGGAATACAACTGGGGTGTGGTGGGAACAGGGTTTGTCTTCTTCTAAGCTCAACACAGCCAAGTTCCAACCCTTGGGGTTAACTAGTGCAAAGCCCTTCGTGGGTGCCATATGGATGATCTCAGCGGATTCGGGCTGCAGGCACAGGAGATGGAACAGAGGCTCCACCAGCACTGTGCACTGATGAGTCTGGCGGGACACGCGGCCATTCCACCTTCACACAGAAAGGCCACGTGTTGACGGCAAAGACGGCACAGATGACCGCTTCCTACACGCTATGAGTGACACTGCTCCGACTGGGATTTTTTTTGCTCACTAGCTCTGGTGTCATGCTTTCTCCTTGGGATCTTTCCTCAATATCATCCTGGAACTCCCTTTGCTTCTCTCACGTGTTACATCTTCACCGTCTTATTTCCTATGTCTTCCTTTTCTTTAGTGCTTTCACTTGTCTTGGTGAAACCTATCTTCCAAAAACTTTTTGAGAAGGGATTACTTGGGAGAAAACGTGCCTGAAAGTATATTTACAGCTGATTTTCATTATTTGCCATAGTTAACGTCCTATAAAGTTGCCATCAACACTGAATTAGCAAATACTGAGCCATTGCTCTCAGCGAAATAACAAGATTAGGTTCCTGCCAGCCTCTGTTCACAACATTTTCATCTACCAATCAATACATTACCCTGTTTTATGTGTGTTTCTGTTTAAAGACACCTTATTTTATATACAGTTAATTCATTAATGTTGCACTCACGGCCAAGAGCACTGTAACTCAGGCCTGAATGAAGCTTATCCGCACATATCACACCCCACTTGTGCTAAAGAAAGCTAGCCAACGCTTCAGCACTACACCTGGGGGTCGTTTTAAGTGGAGAAACCACAAACAAAAAAGCACAAAAATCCAAAGAAAAAATTGCACTAAATAGACCATGAGAAGGTATGTTCCTGTATGAAAGCTGCATTAAACCAACCATGTCATCTTGTTTAACCTCAACCGGGAAAGTGTGTTGGGCAGTCAAATTGTTTACCATATGTCTGCAAATGACTGCAAAAGTGTTGTAATACTGATTTGAGAGTTACGAATAAATTTTAGTAGGAAAATTCACAAATACAGAATCCGCAAATAATGAAGACTTCGTTCTGTTCTCAAACTTAATTGGTTGTTTGCCCAGATACAGTTGTCCAGGCTGGAAATACTTTTCCTTCGGAATGTTAAACGCATTCTTCCGTTTTCTAGTTTCTAGTGTTGAAGACAAAACATTATCAGTTCTTATTCTTTAATTATGATCTTATTTCTCTCTGAAATATAATATTACAGTTTCTTTAGCCCACGTATTCTGCAAATGTCACGAGAATATGCATGGCTTGAATATTTTATTTTATTCTCATGGAAGCAATGAGATTTTTCAGTTTGGCTGCACAAATTAATTCTAGAAAAATTCTGAATTTATTTAATTGGTGAGTCCTCTCCTCTGTTCTTTTTTTTTTTTTTGAGACAGAGTCTTGCTCTGTCTTCCAGGCTGGAGTGCAGTGGCGTGATCTCGGATCACTGCAAGCTCCACCTCCCGGGTTCATGCCATTCTCCTGCCTCAGCCTCCCAAGTAACTGGGACTACAGGTGCCCAACACCACGCCCAGTTAATTTTTTGTATTTTTAGTGGAGACAGGGTTTCACCATGTTAGCCAGGATGGTCTCGATTTCCTGACCTCTTGTTCTCTCTTTTTGAAAGTCTTACCATTCAGATGTCAAACACTTTGTCCTGGTCCTCCAATTGCCTTATCTTTTATGCCTTATTTTCCAGCTCTTTTTCTTTCTGCTCTACTTTTGAGGTTATTTCCTCAACTTTAAATTCCAAACTTCCTATTAAGTTTTAGTTTCTGCTATCATGTTTTTAATTTCCCAGAGCTATGTTTGTTTCTTGCTTCTCATTCATATCATTGCGTTCTTGTTTCACAGGTACTTCTTTCTCTCCAAAGATATTAGTGACTAAGGATGATTCTTCAGAAGGTCTTCCTTTCAGGATGGGTATGACAAGCCTGCCTGAGGCAGACAAAACTCCCACTGAGAACTGGAAAAATGCAAAATGAAAAATTTACCTTGAAATGACCCGAGAGCTATCAGAGACATTCAGGAAATGAATAAGAAATAAACTAGAGCAATATCATATTACTTGAAGACAGACTCTGATTAACTATGTATACTGTAAATTCTATGACAGCCAATACAAAAATTAAACACATTATAGATTATGAGTCAAAAGGTGAAGGTAAAATAAAATCACAAAATATGTCCAATCAACTCAAAAGAAATCAGAAAGATGAAATTAAAAAAAAAACAAAATAGATGGAACAAATAGAGATCTAGCAAGATGGCAGATGTTAATCTAAACACAACAAATATAATTTTAGCAGCATAAACACACCAATTCAAGGACAGAGATTGACAGAGTGTGTATAAAAGCAAGACACAACTATATGCTGTCACAAGACAGCCACCTGCACATACAAGAGTTCAAACAAAAAGAATGAAGAAACAGACACCCTGAAACACAACACACAAGTAACATTATCAGGTATAAAGAGAAACAAATCTTTGTGTGTGTGTGCACCTAACAACTAACAATATATTTTAAAATATATAAATAAATCTGATAGAAATAAAAGGTAAAACAGACAAGTCCACAATTATAGTTTAAGATTTCATCACTCCTTTGTCAATAATTAATAGAACAAGTATTTAGAAAGTCAATGAGAGTACAGAAAAGCTGAACAACACCGTCAACCAACTCTATCCAAATGACACCTGCCTATGGAAGAGTCCACTCACCCACAGAAGAGTACACAGACTCTTCCAATGTGCATGGAACAATCACTAACACAGGCCAGACTCTGGGCTAAAAAACAAATCTCAACATGTTTAAATAAATAGAAAGTATACTGTGTGCTCAGAGATTGTGATCTATAATTGTAATGGAATTAAACTGGAAAAAACCTAGCAAAAATATATCTGGAAAATTTCTCCAAATATTTGGAGATAAAATGGTGCATGACTAAATAACCTGTGAGTCAAAATAGTTTCAGCTAAAAGTAAACATTATTTTAAAGTGTAGAGGAAATTAAATGTGACATCAGAACTTGCAGGATCTAACTAAAGTAATTCTTAGGGGAACATTTTTATTTAAATGCCTATATTATAAGAGAAGTATCTCAAATTAGTACTCTAAGGTGATATTATAAGAAATTAGGAAAAGAAGACAAAATGAAGCCCAGAACAAGCAGAAATAATAAAGATGAACAGAACCCCAAATTTAGAAAATATAAATTTTTTAGAAATTAATAAACCAAAATCCACTTATTTGAAAAGATCAATACAGTTGATTAACTTTTAGACAGACTTATCACAGAAAAAAGTCAGAAAGCACAAAGTACCATATCAATAATGAAAGAGAATACATCATTACAGATTGTGTATGTATTAATAAACCTATAAGTTTAATTTTGAAATATAGATGACATAGACCAATTTCTTGAAAGATACAAACTACCGAAAGTCAATAAGTGAGAAATAGATTAGATGAGTAGTTCTATTATTTATTAAGGAAGTAAAATCTAGAGTTAAAAACCTTCCAACAAGAAAATATCAGTCCCCTAAAACTAAAAAGAGAAGAAAATATCAGGCCCAGGTGGCTTCACATGTAAATCCTAGCAATTTTTTAAGGAAGAAATAATACCAATTAAATATGATATCTTACAGAATGTAGAAGAGGAGATAACACTTCTCAACTTATTTTATGAAACTAAATCTCCAAATCAGAAAAAAAAACATTATAAGAAAATGACAGATAATACCTCTCATGAACTTAGACACAAAAATTCTCTACAAAATAATAGAAAATCAAGTCCAGCAATATATAAAAAGGATAATACATTTTGACTGTAGAGGGATGAATTGTGTCCTCTAAACAAATACTGAAGGACGGTGTCCTCAGCACGATGTTGGATAGAAGCTTTCAATCCTCATTCCCCAACAGAAGCAGGGATCTTGACACACCCAAGACAAAAGGACCATTGTTAGAGGCTGGGAGTCTGGCAGAGGGAGCCCAATACCCTATTGGAGGAAAAGGTTGGAGAGTAAACACTTTGAGGAAGGTAAGAAGAACAGTTTGATTTTACCTGCCTTTCCCCTCCCGCAAGGTGGCAGAACGAAGTGCCTAGAGGGTGCCCATTGGTCCATGATTTCTCTGATGGGGGAAAGAGAGTGTAACAAGGGTTGGGCTTCCCCAGCCATCCAGGATGCTGCCCAAGAAGCTTACTCAAAACACTGAGGGGATCAGCACAGCTGAGTCACGGTGGAGGAGGAGCTAGGAGCAGGGAAAAGGGGTGGGGGGCCCACAGTAACAAAGGTTGCAGCTTCCACTAACAGCCTCCTGAACTCCACCAGGAGGCCTGCCCAAAAACCTACTGGGACACATTACCAGCAGATCCCTCAACTAGCTGGTGCATGCTGCCAGCACTCCACATGACCTTCCCTATCCCCCTGCCAAGATGGTACAGGCAAGTTTCTGCACATTGTGCATGAACAAATGCAGAGAGCCTGCTAGACTCAAAGGGACTGGGGAAAGGTGCTCAACCTTGAATGCTTCAGGGCACTGTCCCAGGGAAAATAAACAGGAGGCTCTTAGGACCCAGGCCAGCTTTGCATGATAGAGAGAGAAGGTATGAAGTCCACCGAAAAGAGAACATGATGGAGTAAAGCAGGTACATCCGTGGAAAAATGTCTGAGAGATCTCTAGAGTCCCTAGCTTGGCTGGCTAGTGAAGCTGTTTTTCTCCTGAAGTCATCACTATAGGCTAGAGGAGTTGATTGCTTCTTCAAATGAGAATACAGCAATGTAAGACTTCGAGGAACATAAAAAAAAATCTCAAGAAAACATGACACTGTTACAGGAACACAATAATTGTTTACCAGTTGTAAAGACAAACTTCTCTCTTGTAATGAAAATATTCCATTGATAAACCTTATCACAGTGTAAGATTGTACCTTCCTCAGTTGAGATCCTGGTTTGAATTTATGAGCCCTGCTTATTGCACTGGTGAAACATGTTGCTCTAATTGTTGCGTGCTAATGATGAAAGAGCAGAGGTGGACTTAATGCAGGACACTGCCCTTGAGGCAAATACAGGCCAAATGATATTACAGCACATGGTACTGAGGGACATTTTGAAGTCACTGAAATAGAACAGTGGAGTGGGAGAACCGAGTTATCATGCAGGACAAGCCAGCATCAGCAGGCCACAAGAACTGAGAGCCTGTGTCTTTTCTGTGCCGATGCAGAATTTATCCATTTTTGTGCCACGTTGGAACATATTTTAGCAGTAGGGATACTAGTGAATAGGCAATGAAGAGTTTTTATAAATGGGATTTAAAAAAAATTAATAATGCATTTTGAATTGCACTACTAAGTTGATGATTAAATCTAAATAATGTAACGGGTTAAAATGATAATGAAGATGCCTTGTATGATGGTCGTGTGCGCTCAAATGTAAGAGTTAAGAAAGTAAAATGTAAAATACAAAATATAATTTTCCAACATTAAATTTCAACAACATTCTAGCTTCAGCAAAGCATTACCAGCCACTATGACAGAATGATTTTCTGGACAGTTCTATGGTATTTACTTATTAAAGTGTTTGGTTTTATAGATGTATTATAAATATAAGGAATTCATAAGAAAAATAGTGGAAATAACATAGAATAATTATGATAAAATAATAATAGGTACATTGAGTTTTTTTTCCGTTTAGAGGAGGTTCATATTTACTGTCATGTGAGAAACACATCAGCATCAGTTCTAGAGTTTGTTTAAAATAATGAAGCTTTCAGCTCTGACTGGGCAATCAGGATCTGCTGAGGTGGAAAATTCGGGATAAGTCTTTTAGAGCCTTGTGGGTAAGTTTGTGATCTAGATGTATGATAGACCCCACTCTGGGCCAAAAGTTTATGAATTTTATTTACTTTATTCAATTTTCCTTTCAGATTAATTACTTTCTCTTCTGTAATTTTAATTCTTTTAACCTAATTTCCTTTGGTTGATTTCACTTTTTCTCACTTCTTGAGATGAATACTTAATTAGTTTATACTTATCCCCTTAAAAATAAAAAAGATTACTAACTGGGTGCAGTGGCTCACACCTGTGATCCCAGCACTATGGGAGGCTGAGGCGGGTGGATCACTTGAGGTCAGGAGTTGGAGACCAGCCTGGCCAACATGGTGAAACACCATCTCTACTAAAAATACAAAAATTAGCCAGGTGTGGTGGTGGGCGCCTGTAATCTCAGCTACTTGGGAGGCTGAGGCAGGAGAATTGCTTGAACCCAGGAGGTGGAGGTTGCAGTGAGCGGAGATTGTGGCATTGCACTACAGCCTGGGCGACAGGGCAAGACTCGGTCTCAAAAATAAATAAATAAAATAAAAAGATTACTAAAACATGCCTCTTACATCTAACTATCTTGGATAGTAAGCATTTTTATAATAGTTATTTTCTAAATAGGCTGGAAGGAAAGTTTTAATTTTGCTTTTTACCTAATATTTACATATGATAGTTATTGTTGCAGATGGTGTTTTTATTTTAAAATTTCTGATGGTTTGGATTTTGTTTTAGGCTAACTTTTGTAACTGATGTATAGATTTTTTGTTATCATTACATGTAACTAGTAATACTTCAATATTTTAAAATTCATTAAGAATTTTGGTTTGTTTTTATAAATATTTGATATATATTTGCAAGTCTGTAAATATATATTTGCTCATCAGCCTCAAAATTCTAAGCATGCCTACTAAAGCAAGCTTATCAATTATATTTTTCAAATTCTCTCTATCCTAATTTATTATTGCTTATCAATAAAGAAATAAGACGAACGGTGGAGTAGCAAATTGCAATTGAGGTTTTGTCAATTTCTTTATGTTTTCAAGAATTTTATTTTTATTTTGATGCTATATTGCTTCATATAAGAGTTAGTAAATGTCGTAATTCAATTATAAATCCCCTACCTTTTGTTAATATGAGCTAACCCTCTGTGCTATTTCCATTGAAATCCCTGTGCTTTGTCCACTGAGTTCTATTGTGTCTGCGCCTGAAATTACCTCCACTACCGTTGGAACTCCTCCACTTGCTCTCCTGTGCTTTGCATTTTTTCAGTATATTATTGCATGCTTCTTTTTTTATTAAACTATCATTTTGCTTAGGTGCTTCTCTTATGTGCAGTCAAATTTTGTGTTGTCTTTCAATATGTAGCTTTAATATGAATTTAGCCATTCATAGGTATTAATATGAACATTAATATATATTTGTATGTATATTGATATGTTTAGTTTTACCTCAGTTAAGTTTATACTTTGTCATGCTTCTTTCTCACCTTGTTTTTCTTTTTCTGTTGCTCTACTGATAATGTGTTCATTACACTTTTGTATTCTTTTTCTTATTTGAAAGTTAAGAATTATTTTCTTTTTTCTACTTGTAATTCACTTTAAATATAAAATAATAAAGTTGAGAAATAATGTAAAGAATGTAACAGCTAATATCTCCAACTCTGTAAGATGAAAATGTTGGATGCCTTTATACCTTCTATTTTTCAACACACCTTCCAATATTTTACAGATTTTCTCTGCAGTTTTATGTACAGTTTTTCTTTTTTATATCAATCATCTTCACTTTTAACAATAATTTTTAATATATGTGTTGCTTTATAAAAACATTGACAATTTTTTAGCTATAACAGGTTTAATTGCTTAGTATCATTTCTTTTAAATACCTCATTTCACTTCTTTTAGTTAATTGCTGTTAATTTCTCTCTTTGCAGGACAAATTTTTAAATTATTTTTTCAAAGACACATGGTTACCATACATTAAATTGATGCCCCCAAATGATGATATGTTGGGGTCCTAAACCTCAGAACCTCAGAATATAACCTTATTTGGAAATAAAGGTTGAAGATATACTAAGTTTTTGCAATTACTTTTTTTTTTTTTTTTTTTTTTTTGCGACAGTCTCTGTTGCCCAGGCTGGCGTGCAATGGCGCAATCTCGGCTCACTGCAACCTCCACCTCCCGGGTTCAAGCGATTCTCCTGCCTCAGCCTCCTGAGTAGTTGGATTACAGGCATGTGCCACAACGCCTGGCTAATTTTTGTATTTTCAGTAGAGACAGGTTTCACCATATTGGCCAGGCTGGTCGCGAATCCCTGGCCTCGGGTGATTGACCTGCGTTGGCCTCCCAAAGTGCTGGGATTATAGGCATGAGCCACTGTGCCTGGCCTGCAATTAGTTTTAATGGCAAAATCTGCAATTGTTTTTGTGCCAACCTAATAGCTAAGGTGAGTTCATATTGGAGTAGGACGGGCCCCTAAATCAATATAACTCATGTTCCTGTAGAGGAGGAGAGAGGACAGTCACACAGACAGGGAAGGGGAAAAAGCTGTGACAGAAGGCAGCAAGAGTGGAAGTGCTTCTGCTGAAAGCCAAGCAACATCAAGTATTGCCGACAATCATCGGAAGCTGGAGAGGCAAGGGAGGATTCCACCCTAAGTTTCAGAGGAAACATGGTCCTGCTGACGCCTTGATTTTGCACTTACAGCTTCCAGAACAGTGATTCAATACATTTCTGTGGTTTTAAATAACTCCATTTATGTTACTTTGTTATGGCAGCACTTGGACACTAATAGGATGGGGTAATATCACTTATGATTTTTGATGTTCTTGAACACGTACTGCAGTTAATTTACCCATGAATTTAGTGCATGCCTCAAAATGGAAAGCTTGGGTCTATCCATTTGGGTTGAGGTTGTTCTTTCTCAACCTTTGAATTATTGCTTTATTTTTTCTTTCCTTTTTTCCTTTTTTCTTTCCCTTTTTTTTTTTTTTTTTTGCAGATTCTTCCTTCTAGCTGATCTCCAGCACCTGAAGCCCTTCTAAAAAACATTGATATAATCAAGATTTACCCTGCCAAAATCGATCTATCACTGCTCACGTGCCCTGCATCTGCAGTTCAGTGCTAGAAATCCTAAGGAAGTTCTCCTGAGGGTATTTTCCACTCACTTACTAAGCAATATTTTAAAAGTAATTACTGGTTCTTTGCTCAATTTGCTTAAGCTGTTCTGTATTGGAGAGTTTCCTTATATTTCCTGGAATGTTTCCAGTGCTGATATGGATTCTTCCATATTATCATATTCCTAGTTCAGTTTGATAGATCTTTGGTGAAGATGGGCTTCTATCAGGGATGGTTATGTCAACAAAGATAGCTTTAGGGAATATGTTTAGAGGGTGTTACAATGGCTACAATGTTAGCCTTTTGTTTTATCCTTTCACCTATTGGAATGCTTTTATGGGTCATTGGCCACTCCAGCTGGGCCTGAGTTTACTTCAAAGCAGGGAAGCTTTGGGTTTGTGATGGAGTTGAAAATGTTGAAAAGGGGTTTGGTCCACCAGTCGGTCACTTCTTACCTTAAAATTACTTCATTCTACAGGGAAAAGCCCTCATTCTAACTTTCACAAAACACCCTTTCCTTAGACCAGTTCTACTGAATTCTCCTGACAGAGACCTGAGCAAAGCCTCAGCTGTATGGCAGCACCCTTTGGATAACAGGTGTGTGGATAACGTGTCTCCATCTGACGCGGGAGAATTGTAGGTCCTCAGCCTGACAGCGTACCTGCTCCACAGCATAAGCCACATTGAGTGTGGGTCGCCAGCAACATCGGCTTCTCCATCTGGTCTTGGTAGGAGAAGTTCTAGAGTAGCTGCAGGAATATTTGGGAGGACTTTCAAATGTGTCTCTATTGTTGGGAAAGTTTCTTTACAATCAGCAAAGTAAAGACAGTTAAGGGTCATTTTCACATGTGCTCACATTAGTGGCCTTCCTAACAGTAAACCCACAAGCCCATGTCCTGGTCGTGAAGCTGGAGCTCCTTGACCTGATAGTTCCTACACTTCTGCAAACCTTCCAAGGGTATCAGCTGGAAGGGATAGGTCATTGTTGCCAACTGTGGCCAGAAGGTGCAAGAAGCCTTGGCACAGCAGACTGCCTGACACTCCACATGCACTTCTGACTCAGTCCCAAACCAGCAAAACTGCTAAACGGAACTCCATGCAGCTATTGGTGCAGAACTGGCAAAATAAAGTGTGCAATACAGGTGCCAAATCAAAATGTGTAGAAAAAATACGTTGGATTAATTCTAGGTTAACTCATGTAGAAAGGGTTCAAACTCTGCAAAGGATGCTGAAACAGGAGTAATTCTCTGTGTTAAAAAGACAAATATTTGCATGAATATTTGATGTAATTTGTGATCATAAGAAAGGGCCTACACCTGACAGATAAAGTTGAAACTGTCCTTCTTGTGTTCATAGTCAATGACATTTTTCTTGTTTTGAAGTGTTAATTTTGATGGTTTTAATGTATCAGCAAATCATCTTTTAATTGAAATTTTCAGATTTATTAGCATACATTTGTACATAGTATTCTTATAACTATTTCCCACATGATGTAGACTATATTCACTTCCTCATTTGTAATTTTTACAAATTCTTCTTATTCTGTATTTTCTAATGTTCATGTTTTTACTTCTCCATTTATTCTGCAGACAATTTTCCATTACATGTATTTTAAAAGTCAACTTTCATAATTACTAAGTCTGTTGTTTTCTTTATCTAATTGCCTATTTCTTATTTAATTATGCTTAATTAAATCCTCTCTTTTTAAAAACTACTGCTTTTTATACATTATGGCATTTAATGAAATATGTTAGTTTCTTTTTTAAATAAGTTACTTCTGCCTGTAAAGTTATCAAGGCTTTGAACAGATATTTCAAAGAAGAAGATACACAAATGTTAAATAAGGACATGAGAAACTTCAAAATCATTAGTAGTCATCAAGAAAATACCAGTGAAAATCACAATCAGATATTGCAACCCACATATTAGGATTGCTAAAATAAAAGAACAGTTACTGGAACTCTTGAGTATTACTGGTGGCAGTAAAAATGGAACAACCATTATGGAAGAAGGCTTGCAGCTTTGTACTAAGCTAAACATACATCTACCCTGGGTCCCAACAATTTCACTCCTAGAAAGAAAAACATGTAATCACAAAAGACTTGTACATAAGTGTTCATAGCAACATTAGTCATAATAGGCAAAAACTGGAAGCAGCCCAGGTGTCCATCAGCAGGAATGGATAAACAAACTTTGAGGTATTCATAGCTTCAACAACCAGTATGTAGCGTTGAGAAGGAAATGAAAAGATCTCATGCAGTAACATGTTGCCTTACCAAAAAAAAAAAAAAAGAGTGTATATTGTATGATTCCATTTACACGAAGTTCTAAACAAGTTAATCCATGGCAAACCACCGAAGTCAGAGCCCTTGGAGTGGTGGAACAGATGTGGTGGAAAGTGACCGGGATGTGAGGTAGCCCCAGTCATTGCTTTTGGCAGGGGGAGGGAGAAAGGGGAAATGAAATAGGTTGGAGCATTCTGTTCTTAACGAGGTCAACCCTCAGGAGAAACTGTCTTACTAGAGGCCTAACCTGCAGGAGTGTTTTTGTTTGTTTGTTTTTTGACACAAGGTCTTGCTCTGTCATGCAGGCCAGAGTGCAATGGTGCAATCACAGCTCATTGCAGCCTTGACCTCCTGGGCTCAAGCAATCCTCCCACCTCAGCCTCCCAAGTAGCTGGGACTACAGGCAGGTGCCACCATGCTTGGCTTATTTTTGTATTTTTTTTGTGGAGATGGCGTTTCACCATGTTGCTCAGGCTGGTCATGAATTCCTGGGCTCGAGTGATCTGCCCCTGTCAGCCTCCCAAAGTACTGGGACTCCAGGTGCGAGCCACCATGCCCGGCCTGCTGGGTTTTTATTAGAGCCTAACCAACCTGGGGAAAGAGAAATACACAACTCCAGCCCACTCTAGCAGTCTCTTTCTCACCTGGAAAAACTGAGAAGCACTTGTAATTTAAAGTCCAAGGACACAGGCTTACCAGGGACTGAGGCCTATTCACAGGACTCTAGAATGCTTTTCCTTACCCCACACATTACCACTAAAGGCTAAAGTCCTTTAGCATGACTAAAGGACTATTTGTAGCAATTCCTTTTACCTGGGACGTTATGTCCAGCCATCAAGAAAAAGTTACAAGACATACTACAACATAAAAACACAGTTTGAGGAGACAGAGCAAGCATCAGAACCAGAGTCAGATATATGGCAGGGATGTTGGAATGGTCCAGCCAGGAGTTTAAAACAACTGTGATTAACACGTTAAGGGCCCTAATGGATACAGTACATGGCATGCAAGAACAGATGGGCCTTGTAAGAACGGAGATGAAAATTCTGAGCAAGAACTAAAGAGAAATGCTAAAGGCCAAGCTTACTATAAAAGAAATCAAGAATGCCTTTACTAGGCTTACTGGTAAACTGAATATGGCTGAGGAAAGAATGTCTGAGCTTGAAGATTCTTTAGTAGAAACTGCCAAAACTGAAAAAGCAAGGACGAAAAGACAGAAAGGTGTCAGAACAGAATATCGAAGGCCTGTAGTACAGCTACAAAAGGTATAACATACATGTAAAGGGAGTATCAGAATCAAAAGACAGAGAGAGGAACAGAAACAACAGGGGTTAAGCATTTTCTCAAATTGATGTCAGACACCAAACTATAGATGCAGGAAATTCAGAGAACACCATCAGGAGGAACTCCAAAAATCTACACCAATGCATACTATTTTCAACTACAGAAAGTCAAAAATAAAGAAAAAATTCTGAAATAACACAGAAGGCCAAAAAAGCATTTTACCTATAAAAGAGCAAATGTAAGAATTGGATCCAACTTCTCAGAAACCAGGCCACAAAGAAAGTGGAGTTAAATATTTAAAATGTTGAGATAAAAAATTCACAAACCCAGAATTCTATACGTTGTGAGGTTACCCTTCAAAAATGAAGAAAAAATAAAGACTTTTTCAGACAAACAAAAAATTGAGGGAATTTGTTGCCAGTAATTCTGTTGGGAGAAATGTTAAAAGATTTTTTAGAGAAAAGGAAAATGATAAAGATCAGAAATTCAGAATTACATAAAAAATGGAAGAGTATCAGAGAAGAACTAAGTGAAGGTGAAATAAAACCTTTCATTTTTCTTATTCTTAATTGATCTAACAGATAGCAACAATTATTTGATTATGTATGCTTATATATATGTGTGTATATATGTATGCTTATGTATACACACATATATATACACCAGTATACATAGCCAAATAATTGTTGGAAGAAATAGGATTATTTTGTTATTATAAGGTATTCACACTACCAGTAGAGCAGCGTAGTGTTACTTGAGAGTGTACTGGGATTAGTTGTAAATGTACATTGCAAACTCTAGGGCAACACTAAGAAAAGTAAAACAAGAAGTATAATTCACATGCTAATAAAGAACAGAGAATGAAATCAAACGATAAGCATGGTTTTATTGGTTATTATTTTGCATAATGTAGAAAGGTTCTAAACACTCCTCAAAATAATCCAAAATATTTAAAAGACATGATTTAATAAATCATACATAAACTCTTGTAAATTTTATAAAGATCTATTTAGAAAGATCAAAAAAATTTTAAGAGTGACTCAATGCGTTGTTTTTTTCTTAATTCTAGAAAGGTTTAAAAGTGTGCTAATCAGAAAAAAAAAAGGCACATCCAAGGATGTGAACATACTTTTAAATGGCTAAACCAAGTTTGTAATGTGACAAGAATTAAAATATGTGTACTAATTTTTAAAATCCAAGTCATAAGGGACAATACCCTTAGAAAACTGGCTGAAATATCTTCAAAATGTTTAGAGGTTAGAAAAATATAAATAGTCAAATTTTTAAAAAGCTTAAAAGTGAGCTAAAGCAATTCTGTTGCATATAAAATAAAGATAAGTTATAAACACAGCATGGGGTAAATATAAATTTTAAATAAATGTACCATTAACCTAAAAGCAAATTGCCTTTAAGTGAATGAGTTTTAAGCAAAACAGTTTGCTCCTAGTTTGAACACAATAGGAATTCAGTAAAGTTTGCAGAATTCTAGTAAATGGTACAGAATGATTTAGGCTGAATTTTTTGCTGTTATTGTTATTTTTAGAAAATGTGACATAATTCAAATTTCTTTATGTCATAATTTGATAATTGTAATGCCTAAAGTTGTGAGATTTTATTCAGCAATATTCATTAAATAGGATTTTTCTGAAATGCCAATTGAAACAATGATAATTACTATTGCTACATAGTAGAATTCAGCAATTAGCCTAAACAATAGCTTCACAGCAAATAGATTGCTACAGGACTAAGTTCAATATAAGAAAAATATTTTAGCATCTGAATAAGCACTATAGAACATAAAAGTTTTCAGGAAGTGATTTTTAGACTTTGGTAAGACTGTGATTGGGCAGGGAAATGGCATGGAATGAAAGTAGATGGGCAAAGATTTAGGAATGCAACTATAATAAAACTCACCCTGTTATGTTCAATAATATACATAATAAAATAGAGTAGGAGCCCAAGGAAAGGAGAAAAATATTCTGATATTAATTATGGCTAAATAGTCGGAATGCCTTGAATGCCATGCTGAAGAATCTGAACAATTTTATAAAGTAGGAAAATTTGAAATATAAAAAGTTTTGAGCAAAAAGCATGAGATTTAATTCACATTTTGGTTTCTACATAAAGAAAGGGAGCAGAGAAATTAGAGGGTAGTAGGTTAAATATTTTGTAAAATAATTTGAGAAAGAAATAGTAAAAACAAACTTATGGAGGAAGAGGAAGATAATTCTTATTAATGTAAACCAAGTATAATGAAATATGCTTAAAATGTTATCTTAGAGTAACAAAAACATGAGGGAGGAAAGACAAATGACAAAATCTGATAGGCTTTCACTATAAAACAATACTGAGTAAAAATGTAATAAACAACATCTCAAATGTATTGCCAAGTCCTCAAAAAATGAAAATTCCCAGCATCCAAAAATATCAAAGAGGCTGAAAATATAATGATGAATGGATGCTGATGCTACAGTTGTCCTGGGCCTCTGCTGATCTTGGAACCACCAGGGTTGGCTTAATAGCTGCAGAGGTCAGGAAACAAATATTTTAACTATGCAAATGAGGTATGAACCCTGAGAATCTCCTGACAATTTGGACTCTTTCACTCAGTGAAAGAGTGAACCTAAAAATATCTTCCCAAGAGGCACACAGATGTTGGGGAAATTTGTCTACTCTGTGTAAAAAATAAAAATTCTTCTTCTCTAAAACTTTCTCACTATAGACTTGCTCCACGTGAATTTGAAATCCAGATTATGTTGCTTGTGTGATCTAGGGAAATGTACACTACAAAATTAACCTGAAGTGCCAGATTTTAAGTCATAGAGCACTTGGCAAATACAAAATCAAGTCGTTTTTGCAGTACATGATTTCACCTTGCCAGTACAGGATACCCACATTGCCACAGATAAAATCCTGCACAATATAAATCCATAATCAAGAATTACCAAATACAGGAGGAAAAAAGCCACAATAATATCTTTAGTGTAAATAACTGACACCCTGGAATTTTATGCAGAGCTGTGCAGTGCGTTAAGAAAGAGGGCAAAGTGGTGCTGAGAAGAATGTATATTCTGTTGATTTGGGGTGGGGAGTTCTGTAGATGTCTATTAGTTCCGCTTGATGCAGAGCTGAGTTCAAGTCCTGGTTATCCTTGTTAACTTTCTGTCTAGTTGATCTGTCTAATGTTGACAGTGGGGTGTTAAAGTCTCCCATTATTATTGTGTGGGAGTCTAAGTCTCTTTGTAGGTCTCTAAGGTCTTGCTTTATGAATCTGGGTGCCCCTGTATTGGGTGCATATATATTTAGGATAGTTAGCTCTTCTTGTTGAATTGATCCCTTTACCACTATGTAATGGCCTTCTTTGTCTCTTTTGATCTTTGTTGGTTTAAAGTCTGTTTTATCAGAGACTAGGATTGCAACCCCTGCTTTTCTTTGCTTTCCATTTGCTTGGTAGATCTTCCGCCATCCCTTTATTTTGAGCCTGTGTGTGTTGGAAGTAAAGCACTTCTCAGCAAAAAGAACAGAAATCACAACAAACTGTCTCTCAGACCACAGTGCAATCAAATTAAAACTCAGGATTAAGAAACTCACTCAAAACCACACAACTACATGGAAACTGAACAACCTGCTCCTGAATGACTACTGGGTAAATAACGAAATGAAGGCTGAAATAAAGATGTTCTTTGAAACCAATGAGAACAAAGACACAACACACCAGAATCTCTGGGACACATTTAAAGCAGTGTGTAGAGGGAAATTTATAGCACTAAATGCCCACAAGAGAAAGCAGGAAAGATCTAAAATCGACACCCTAACATCACAATTAAAAGAACTAGAGAAGCAAGAGCAAACACGTTCAAAAGCTAGCAGAAGGCAAGAAATAACTAAGAGCAGAGCAGAACTGAAGGACATCAAGATACAAAAAACTCTTCAAAAAATCAGTGAATCCAGGAGCTGATTTTTTGAAAAGATCAACAAAATTGATAGACTGCTAGCAAGACTAATAAAGAATAAAAGAGAGAAGAATCAAATAGATGCAATAAAAAATAATAAAGGGGATATCACCACTGATCCCACAGAAATACAAACTACCATCAGAGAATACTATAAACACCTCTATGCAAATAAACTGGAAAATCTAGAAGAAATGGATAAATTCCTGGACACATACCCCTCCCAAGACTAAATCAGGAAGAATTTGAATCTCTGAATAGACCAATAACAGGCTCTGAAATTGAGGCAATAATTAATAGCCTACCAACCAAAAAAAGTCCAGGACCAGACAGATTCACAGCCAAATTCTACTGGAGGTACAAATAGGAGCTGGTACCATTCCTTCTGAAATTATTCCAATCAGTAGAAAAAGAGGGAATCCTCCCTAACTCATTTCATGAGGCCAGCATCATCCTGATACTAAAGCCTGATATAAAAAAGAGAATTTTAGACCAATATCCCTGATGAACATCGATGCGAAAATCCTCAATAAAATACTGGCAAATCGAATCCAGCAGCACATCAAAAAGCTTATCCACCACGATCAAGTTGGCTTCATCCCTGGGATGCAAGGCTGGTTCAACATATGCAAATCAATAAACATAATCCATCACATAAACAGAACCAATGGCAAAAACCACATGATTATCTCAATAGATGCAGAAAAGGCCTTCAACAGAATTCAACAGCCCTTCATGCTAAAAACTCTCAATAAATTAGGTATTGATGGGACATATCTAAAAATAATAAGAGCTATTTATGAC
The DNA here is from genome assembly GCF_009828535.3 of Hylobates moloch. Taxonomy (NCBI): domain Eukaryota; kingdom Metazoa; phylum Chordata; class Mammalia; order Primates; family Hylobatidae; genus Hylobates; species Hylobates moloch. The sequence goes on from NW_026652336.1 coordinate 401,003, forward strand.
AAATTCACAGCCAATATCATACGGAACAGGCAAAAACTGGAAGCATTCCCTTTGAAAACTGGCACAAGACAGGGATGCCCTCTCTCACCACTCCTATTCAACATAGTGTTGGAAGTTCTGGCCAGGGCAATCAGGCAAGAGAAAGAAATAAAGAGTATTCAATTAGGAAAAGAGGAAGTCAAATTGTCCCTGTTTGCAGATGACGTGATTGTATATTTAGAAAACCCCATCGTCTCAGCCCCAAATCTTCTTAAGCTGATAAGCAAATTTAGCAAAGTCTCAGGATACAAAATCAATGTGCAAAGATCACAAGCATTCCTATACACCAATAATAGACAAACAGAGAGCCAAATCATGAGTGAATTCCCATTCACAATTGCTACAAAGGGAATAAGATACCTAGGAATCCAACTTACAAAGTATGTGAAGGAACTCTTCAAGGAGAACTACAAACCACTGCTCAATGAAATAAAAGAGAACACAAACAAATGGAAGAACATTCCATGCTCATGGATAGGAAGAATCAATATGGTGAAAATGGCCATACTGCCCAAGGTAATTTATAGATTCAATGCCATCCCCATCAAGCTACCAATGACTTTCTTCATAGAATTAGAAAAAATTAAACTTCATATGGAACCAAAAAAGAGCCCGCATTGCCAAGACAATCCTAAGCAAAAAGAACAAAGCTGGAGGCATCATGCTACCTGACTTCAAACTATACTACAAGGCCACAGTAATCAAAACAGCATGGTGCTGGTACTCAAACAGAGAGACAGACCAATGGAACAGAGCAGAGGCCTCAGAAATAACACACATCTACAACCATCTGATCTTTGACAAACCTGACAAAAATAAGAAATGGGGAAAGGATTCTCTATTTAATAAATGGTGCTGGGAAAACTGGCTAGCCATATGTAGAAAGCTGAAACTCGATCCCTTCCTTACACCTTATACAAAAATTAATTTAAGATGGATTAAAGACTTAAATGTTACACCTAAAACCACAAAAACTCTAGAAGAAAACCTGGGCAATACCACTCAAGTCCTTGCATGGGCAAGGACTTCATGACTGAAACACCAACAGCAATGGCAACAAAAGCCAAAATAGACAAATGGGATCTAACTAAACTACAGAGCTTCTGCATGGCAAAAGAAACTACCCTCAGAGTGAACAGGCAACCCACAGAATGGGAGAAAATTTTTGCAATCTACCCATCTGACAAAGGGCTAATACCCAGAATCTACAAAGAACTTAAACAAATTTACAAGAAAAAAACAACCCCATCAAAAAGTGGGCAAAGGATATGAACAGATACTTCTCAAGATAAGACATTTATGCAGCCAACAGACACATGAAAAAATGCCCATAATCACTGGTCATCAGAGAAAAGCAAATCAAAACCATAATGAGATACCATCTCATGCCAGTTAGAATGGTGATCATTAAAAAGTCAGGAAAAAACAGATGCTGGAGAGGATGTGGAGAAATAGGAATGCTTTTACACTGTTGGTGGGAGTGTAAACTAGTTCAACCATTGTAGAAGACAGTGTGGCAATTCCTCAAGGATCTAGAACTAGAAATACCATTTGACTCAGCAATCCCATTACTGGGTATATACCCAATAAATCATGCTACTATAAAGACACATGCACACGTATGTTTATTGTGGCACTATTCACAATAGCAAAAACTTGGAACCAACCCAAATGTCCATCAATGATAGACTGGTTTAAGAAAATGTGGCACATATACACCATGGAATGCTATGCAGCTATAAAAAAGGATGAGTTCATGTCCTTTGTAGGGACATGGATGAAGCTGGAAACCATCATTCTGAGCCAACTCTCACAAGGACAGAAAACCAAACACCACATGTTCTCACTCACAGATGGAAACTGAACAATGAGAACTCTTGGACACAGGGCAGGGAACATCACACATGGTGGCCTGTCATGGGTTGGGGGGCAGAGGGAGGGATAGCATTAGGAGAAATACCTCATGTAAATGACGAGTTAATGGGTGCAGCAAACCAACATGGCATATGTATACCTATGTAACAAACCTGCGCGTTGTGCACATGTACCCTAGAACTTAAAGTATAATAAAAAAAAAGACAGAAAGAGGGCAAAGTAAATGCATTTTCAAATAAAACCTGAGTTTCCACTAACAGACCTAATTTATTAAAGGAATTTTAAAATGTGTAGTTTATTAAGGAAAAGGATATTCTTAAGTGATCTCAAGTCTTAGGATGGACTGATATACAAGAGATAATGGCGTGCAAAGAAATTAGAAAGGGAGGGGCAGAGCAGGATGATGGACTAGAGGCCTATACCATTTGTTCCTCCACAGTAACACCAAATTTTAACAACTAACTACACACAAAAAGGACTATCACAAGAATGAAAGATCAGGTGAGCAATCTCAATACATGATTTTAACTTCATATCACAGAAAGAGACGTTGAAAAGGGCAGGAAAGATGGCCTCCACATACCGATGCTCTCCCTCCCTCGTTCCCTCCTGCTGGGAAATCTACGCACTTAAGGAAGGGAGAGCACAGTGATTGTGAAGTTTTGCATTGAACTCGCTGGTGCCTTGTCACAGTGGAAAGCAGAACAAGGTTGTACTCAACTGACATCTGCCCATGGAGGGAGCATCAGGACCAGTCCTAGGCAGAGAGGAATCACCCATCCCAGTGATCAGAGCTTGAGTTCCAGCAAACCTCACCACTGTGGGCTGAGTGCTCTGGGGCCCTAAGTAAACTTGAGGGGCAGTCTAAGCCACAAGGACTGCAATTTCTAGGCAAGTCCTAGTGCTGAGTGGGGCTCAGGGCCAGTGGACTGGAGGGGCATGTGACCTACTGAGACACCAGCCAGGGTGGCTAAGGGAGTGTTGCACATTATGGAGAAATCTATGTGTTGGGAGAGGGAGAGTACAGTGACTGGAGGACCTTACTTTGAACTCAGTGCTGCCCTGGCACAGCAGAGACCCGGCAGGATTCATCACTTGCTGACTATAGAGCCCCTCCGCCATCAGCCCTGAGTAACCAGCAGTGATACCCAGGTAATACAACACAGGCCTAGGGCTCTAAGACTTGCTGGCTTCAGGGATGACCCAGCACATCCACAGCTGTGGTGACTATGGTGAAAAACTCCTTTTGTTTGAGAAAAGTAGGGGGGAAAACAAAGGGAACTCAGTCTTGCACCTTAGGTACCAGCTCAGCCACAATGGGGTAGAGCACCAAGTAGGCTCTTGGGGTCCCTGAGTCCAGGCCAAGGCTGTTGATCAACATTTCTGGACCTGCCTTGGGCCAAACGGGAGCCAATGGCCCTGAAGGGTGAGTCCCAGGTCTGGCAGCATTCACCACAAGCTGACTGAAGAGACCTTGGGCTTTAAGTGAACAATGGTGGTGGCCTGGCAAAATCCCACATGGATCGGTGGTGGTGGTGGCCACAGAAAGAGTCTCCTCTGACTATGGAAAAGGGAAAGAAGAGTCAGAAAAACTTTGTCTTGTTGTTTGGGTGTCAGCTTAGCCACAGTAGAATAGAACACTAGATAAATTTCTAAGGTTTTTGACTTCAATTCCTGGATCCCAGACAGCATCTCCAGACCCACCCAAGGCTTGGAGGAACTTGCTGCTCTGAAGGGGAAAAAGTAATGGCCAGCTTTGCCACCTGCTGATCATAGATCCCTAGGGCCTTGAGTGAACTTAGGTGGTAGCCAGGTAGTGGTTACAGTGGACCTTGGGTGAGACCCAATGCTGTGCTTGGCTGTTCAGGTCTAAAGTAGCACAGTCCTAGTGTTGGTGACCACAGGGTTCTTGTGTCCCCCCACCCCCAGTTCCAGGAGGCTTAGCAAAGACAGGGATACTTTGTTCGGGAAAAGGTAAGGGAAAAGAACAAGACTTTCTGCCTGGTAATCCAGATAATTATTCTAGATCTTGTCCAAGACAGGTGGTACCTCTCTGAGCCTACAAGAACCATAACGTTATTGGGTTTGGGGCCCATGTCTCTTTGAATACCTGGAAATCCTTCCCAAGAAGGGTGGGTATAAACAAACAAGCCTAGACAGTGAAGACTACAATAAATGCCTAACTCTTAAATGCCCTGGCACCAACTAACATCTACAAGCATCAAGACCATGCAGGAAAAAAAAATGACCTATGAAATTAACCAAACAAAGCCCCAAGGATTAATCCTGAATAAAGAGAGATATGCAACCTTTCAGACAGAAAATTCAAAATAGCTGTGCTGAGGAAACTCAAAGAAATTCAAAATAACACAGAGGATGAATTCAGAATTCTATCAGATAAATTTAGCAAAGAGATTAAAGTTATTTTTAAAAATTGAGCAGAAATTCTGGAGTTGAAAAATGTAACTGACATACTGAGGAATGCATCAGAGTCCCTTACTAGCAGAATTGATCAAGCAGAAGAAAGAATTAATGAGCTCGAAGACAGGCTATTTGAAAATACACAGAAAAGAAAAAAGAAAATACACAGAGAAGACAAAAAAAAATGAAGCATTTGCTTACAAGATCTGGAAAATGGCCTCAAAAGGGCAAATCTAAGAATTATTCACCTTAAAGAGGAGATAGAGAGCGAGATGGGGTAGAAAGTTTATTCAAGGGGATAATGATAGAGAACTTCCCAAACCTAGAGAAATATATCAATATTCAAGTATGAGAAGGTTGTAGAACACCAAGCAGATTTAACCCAAAGACTACTTGAAGACATTTAATAATCAAACTCTTCAAAGATCAAAGATAAAGAATGGATCTTAAAAGCAGCAAGAGAAAAGAAACAAATAATGTACAACTGAGCTTCAACACTTCTGGCAGCAGACTTTTCAGTCGAAATTTTATAGGCCAGGAGAGAATGGCATGACATATTTAAACTGCTAAAGGAAAAACACTTTTACCCTAGAATAGTTCTGGCAAAAAAAAAAAAAAATCCTTCAAACATGAAGGAGAAATAAAGACCTTTCCAGACCAAAAAAAGCTGAGGGATTTTATTAACACCAGACCTGTCCTACAAGAAATGCTAAAGGGATTTCTTCAATCAGAAAATGACATTAATGAGCAATAAGAAATCATCTGGAGGTACAAAACTCAGTGGTAATAGCACATAAAATCAGAGAATATAATAATACTCTAACTGTGTTGTGTAAAATACTCTTAAATAGAAAGACTAAATGATGAAAAGATTAATTTTGAATTATCAAAAATAGTAATTACAGCAACTTTTCAAGATGTAGAGAGTACAATAAGACATAAAGAGAAACCATAAAATGTTAAAAAGTGAGTGGATAAAGTTGAAGTGTAGAGTTTTTATTCATTTTATTTTTGCTTGTTTGCTTATTTGTTTGTTTATGCAATTAGTGTTGTCTTCAGTTTCAAATAATGGGTTATAAGATCGTTTTTCAAGCTTCATGGTAATCTCAAATTGAAAAACACATAATGGGCACACAAAAAATAAAAAGTAAGAAATTAAATCATACCACCAACAAAAATCAACCCCACTAAAAGGAAGACAGGAAGGAAGAAAAAAACAAAACCACCAAACAACCAGAAAACACATAACAAAATGGCAAAAGCAAGTCCTTACTTATTAATAATAATATTGAATGTAAATGGACTAAAATTTCCAATGAAAAAAGACATAGAGTGGTTGAATAAACATAATAGCAAGACCCATGACTGTTGCCTATAAGAAACACACCTCATCTATAAAGACACACGTACACTGAAAATAAAAGGATGAAAAAAGATATTGCGTGACAATGGAAGTAAAAAAAAAAGAAAGGAGTAGCTACACTTATGTCAGACAAAATAGGCTTCAAGACAAAAACTGTAATAAGAGACACAGAAGGTTATTATATAATAATAAATGAGTCAATTCAGAAACAGAAGGTAACAGTTGTAAATATATATGTACCCAACACTGGAGCACCCAGGCATATAAAGCAAATAATATTAGAGCTAAAGAGAGAGACAGACTTCAATACAATAAAAGCTGCAGACTTCAACACCTCACTTTCAGTATTGGACAGATCTTCTAGACAGAAAATCAACAAAGAAACATCAGACTTAATCTGCACTTTAGAACAAATGGACTTAATATATATTTACAGAAGATTTCATCCAATGGCCACAGAATACACATTCTTCTCCTCAACACATGGATCATTCTCAAGAATAGATCATATGTTAGGTTACAAAACAAGTCTTAAAACATTCAGAAAAATTGAAATACTATCAAGCATCTTCTCTGACCACAGTTGAATAAAACTAGGAATCAATAACAACAGGAATTTTGAAAACTATATAAACACATGGAAATTAAACAATATGGCCCAGAATGATCAGTGAGTCAATGAAGAAATCAGAAGGAAATTGAAAATTTTCTTGAAACAAATGATAAGGAAACACAACATGCCAAAACCTATGGAATGTAGCAAAAACAGGGAAATTTATAGCTGTAAAAGCCTACATCAAGAAAGAAAGAAAACTTCAAATAAATAAGCCAAGAATGCATCTTAAAAAATTAGAAAGACAAGAGTAAACCAAACCCAAAATTAGTAGTAGAAAAAAAAATAAAGATCAGCACAGAAATAAATAAATTTGAAATTAAGAAAACAGTACAAGAGATCAATGAAATGAAAATTTAGTTTGAAACAATAAATAAAATTGACAAATCTTTAGCGAGACTAAGAAAAAAAGAGACCAGAACCAAATAAATAAAATCAGAGTTGAAAAAAATAGAGACATTAGAACTGATACCACAGAAATTCAAAGGATTAGTAGCTAGTATGAGCAACTGTATGCCAACAAATTGGAAAATCTAGAGGAAATTTGTAAATTCCTAGACATATACAACCTACCAAGGTTAAACCATAAAGAAATCCAAAACCCGAACAGACCATTAACAAGCAATGAGATCAAAGCTGTAATAAAAAGTCTCTCAGTAAAGAAAAGTCTGGGAACCTAATGGCTTCACAGCAGAATTCTACCAAACATTTAAAGAACCAATACCAATCCTACTCAAACTATTCTAAAAAGTAGAGGAGGAGGAAAAACTTCCAAATTCCTTCTATGAGGCCAAAACCAGACAAAGACACATCAAAAAAAGAAAACTACAGGACACTCTCTCTGTTGAATATTGATGCAAAAAGCCTTAGCAAAATACTAGCAAACTGAATTAAACAATACATTAGAAAGAATATTCGTCATGACTAAATGGGATTTATCCCAGGGATATAAGAACACTTTAACATATGCAAATAATTCAATGTCTTACATCATATCAATAGAATGAAGGACAAAAACCATGTGATCATTTTAATTGGTGCTGCAATTGACAAAATTCAACACCCTTTCATGATAAAAAATCCTCAAAAAACAGGCATAGAAGGAACATACCTTAACATAATAAAAGACATATATGACAGACCCACAGCTAGTATCACACTGAATTAGGAAAAACTGAAAGCCTTTCCTTTAAGATCTGGAACACAACGGTGAGGCCCACTTTCACCACTGTTATCCAACATAGTAATGGAAGTCCTAGCTAAGCTAGAGCAATCAGACAAGAGAATGACATAAAGGGCATCCAAATTGGAAAGGAAGAAGTCAAATTATCCTAGTTTGCAGATGATATGAGCTGATATCATCTGCAAAGACTCCAAAGAAAGTACATTACTGATAAACAAATTCAGAAAAGTTGCAGAGTTGGAAAAAAGAAAAAGACATTAGAACTGATACCACAGAAATTAACATGCAAAAATCAGTAGCATTTCTATATTCCAAAAGTGAACATTCTGGAAAAGAAATTTAAAAAGTAACTCCATTTACAATAACCGCAAATAAAATTAAATACCTAGGAATCAAAAAGAAGTGAAAGATTTCTACAACGAAACTATAAGACACTGATGAAAGAAATTGAAGAGGACACAAAAAATGTAAAAGTATTTGACGTTCATGGATTGGAAGAATCAATATTGTTAAAATGTCTATACTACTCAAAGCAATCTACAAATTCAATGCCATCCCTACAAAAATACCAGACATTCTTCACAGAAATAGAGCAATCTTAAAATTTACATAGAACCACAAAACATCCAGAATAGCCAAAGCAAAAAGAGCTAAACTGGAGGAATCACATCACCTGACTTCAAATTATACTACACAGCTACAGTAACCAAAACAGCATGGTACTGGAATAAAAACAGAAGCATGAATCAATGGAACAGAACAGATAACCCAGACACAAATCCACACATCTCAAGTGAACTCATTTTTGACAAAGTTCCCAAGGGCATACAATGGGGAAAGGACAGTCTCTTCAACACATGGTGCTGGGAAAACCGGATATTCAAATGCAGAAGAATGAAACTTGACTCATATCTCTAACCATATACGAAAAATCAAATCAAAATGGATGAAAGACTTAAATCTAAGACCTCAAACTATGAAATTACTTCAAGAAAACATTGAAGAAATTCTCCAGGATATTGGCCTGGGCAAAAATTTCTTGAGTAATATCCTACAAGCACAGACAGCTAAAGCAAAAATGAACAGATGGGATCACGTCAAGTTTAAAAGCTTCTGCACAGCAAAGGAAATGTCAATAAAGTGAAGAGACAACCCACGGAAGGGGAGGAAATATTTGCAAACTACCCATCTGACAAGGAATTTATAACCAGAATATATAAGGAGCTCAAACAACCCTATAGGGAAAAAATGATAATCTGATTTAAAAATAGGCAAAAGATCTGAACAGACATTCCTTAAAAGAAGACATATAAATGGAAGCAGGCACATGAAAAGGAGATGAACATCATTGATCAACAGAGAAATGAAAATCAAAACTACAATGAGATATCATCTCACTCCAGTTAAAATGGCTTTTATCCAAAAGACGGGCAATAACAAATGCTGATGAGGATGTGGAAAAAAGGGAATCCTTATACACTGTTGATGAGAATGTAAATTATTACGGTCACTATGGAGAACAGTTTGGAGGTTCCTCAAAATACTCAAAATAGAGCTACCATATAACCCAGCAATCTCACTGCTTGGTATACACCCAAAAGAATGGAAATCAGTATATGGAAGAGATAGCTGCACTTCCGTGTTCACTGCAGCACTGTTCACAATAGCTGAGATTTGAAAGCAACCTAAGTGTCCATCAACAGACAAATGGATAAAGAAAATGTGGTACATATACGCAATGGGGTACTATGCAGACATAAAAAGAATGAGACCTTGTCATTTACAACAGCATAGGTGGAACTGGAGGTCATTATGTTAGGTGAAATAAGTCAGACTTGGAAAGTCAAATTTCGCATGTTCTCACTTATTTGTGGGTGCTAAATATCAAAGCAATTGAACTCATGCAGATAGAGAGTAGAAGGATGATTACCAGAGGCTAGGAAGAGTAGTGGGGCGTGGAGGGAAGTAAGGATGGTTAACAGGTACAAAACATACATATATATATCTATGTAATATTATATATATAATTATATATATAAGTATATATATAATTAGAATGAATAAGACAGTATTTGATAGCTCAACAGGGTGACTATAGTCAATAATACTTTAATTGTACATTAAAAATTAACTTAGGTCAGCGCCAGGGAGCCCGAGTGGCCGCCATTACTGAGCCTGGCGCTGCCGCTGGCGCTGGGAGAGCGGGGAGGGATGGGGCCGCAGCTGGTGGCAGAGAGGGAGGGAGGGAGGGAGGGTGCGTGAGCAGGCTGCGGGAGCCGTGGGGCTCAGGGTTTCGGGGCGTGTGTGTCGGGGAGGGCGGAGGGAGGTGGCTGAGGGGACGCGCCGCTCGGTGAGCGCGCCGCGGAAGACAGGCGAGCAGAGAGTGGAGGAGGAGGCGGTGGCGGCGGGAGCGCTCCCCAGGAATGTTGCTGCCGCAGCCACTGCCAGGGCCGCTGTGGTTGAGGGGGAGACAGAGGAGACAGACGTTGTTAGGAAGACGATCTCTATGATCTTGAAGATGTTTCTGCACAGAAATGAGGGAAATACAAAGAACCAAATACAGTTCTGAAACTTGGGATCTGTATTTTGAGATGATTTTATTTTCAGAATGAGAAGCATATCTGGTTTCATATCTACATTTATGAACGTAGAGACATGAGAAGAGAGTTGTGATGGCAAAAAACAAAAGAGCCTCGTCCCCGATCCTATACTATCAGTGTAGCTGGACTCTCTGGGACTGAAAAAGACAAAGGTAACTGTGGAGTTGGAAAGTCTTGTTTGTGCAATAGATTTGTACGCTCAAAAGCAGATGAATATTATCCACAGCATACTTCTGTGCTTAGCACCATTGACTTTGGAGGACGAGTAGTAAAACAATGATCACTTTTTGTACTACTGGGGTGACATAACACAAAATGGTGAAGATGGAGTAGAATGCAAAATTCATGTCATTTAACAGAGGTCATTGATGACCAGACATTCTTGCCTCATCAGAGTATGAATTTGCAACCATATATAAAACGTGCAGCTGCATCTAAATTGCAGTCAGCAGAAAAACTAATGTACATTTGCACTGATCAACTAGGCTTAGAACAAGACTTTGAACAGAAGCAAATGCCTGAAGGGAAGCTCAATGTAGATGGATTTTTATTATGCATTGATGTAAGTCAGGGATGCAATAGGAAATTTGATGATCAACTTAAATTTGTGAATAACCTTTTCGTCCAGTTATCAAAATAAAAAATACCTATAATAATAGCGGCAACTAAATGTGATGAGTGCATGGATCATTATCTTAGAGAAGTTCAGGCATTTGCTTCAAACAAAAAGAAGCGTCTTGTAGTGGAAACATCAGCAGGATTTAATGTCAACATTGAAACGTGTTTCACTTCACTGGTACAAATGTTGGATAAAACTCATAGCAAGCCTAAAATTATTCCCTATTTGGATGCTTATAAAACACAGAGACAACTTGTCACAGCAACAGATAAGTTTGAAAAATCGTGCAGACTGGGAGAGATATCATGCAACTTGGAAAACTGTTAGTAATAAATTAAAAAATCATCCTGACTATGAGGAATACATCAACTTAGAGGGAACAAGAAAGGCCAGAAATACATTCTTAAAACATATACAACAACTTAAACAAGAAAGTATAAGAAAAAGGAGAGAAGAGTATATAAATACTTTACCAAGAGCTTTTAACTCTTGCCAAGTCTAGAAGAGATTGAACATCTGAATTGGTCAGAAGCTTTGAAGTTAATGGAAAAGAGAATAGATTTCCAGTTATGTTTCGTGGTGCTAGAAAAAACATCTTGGGATGAAACTGACCATATAGACAAAATTAATGACAGGCAGATTCCATTTGACCTCCTGAGCACTTTAGAAGCTGAAAAAGTCTGTCAGAACCATGTACAACATCCAATATCCGAGAAGAGGAGGGTAGAAATTAAGGAAAAATTCAAAAAGACTTTCGAAAAAATTCAAGTCATTTCACCTGGACAGCTATGGGAGGAAGTTATGTGCTTTGTTATGGAGGATAAAGCCTTCAAGTATATCACTGAGGCTGATAGCAAAGAGGTGTATGGTAGGCATCAGTAAGAAATAGTTGAAAAAGCCAAAGAAAAGTTTCAAGAAATGCTTTTTGAGCATTCTGAACTTTTTTATGATTTAGATCTTAATGCAACACCTAGTTCAGATAAAATGAGTGAAACTCATACAGTTCTGAGTGAAGAACCTAGATATAAAGCGTTACAGAAACTTGCACCTGATAGGGATTCTCTTCTACTTAAGCATATAGGATTTGTTTATCATCCCACTAAAGAAACATGTCTTAGTGACCAAAATTGTACAGACATTAAAGTAGAGCAGTTACTTGCTAGCAGTCTTTTACAGTTGGATCACAGCTGCTTAAGATTATATCACGATAGTACTAATATAGATAAAATTAACCTTTTTATTTTAAGGAAGGTTGGCCTTGCCCAAGAACTAGCAAATGAGATAAGGACACAATCCACCGATGATGAGTATGCCTTAGATGGAAATTTTATGAACTTGATCTTCGGCCGTTCGCCTTACTTTTTGAGTCAGTTATGGACTGCCGCCTTTAAACCACATCGGTGCTTCTGTGTATTTAATTCCATTGAGTCATTGAGTTTTATTGGGGGAATTTATTGGGAAAATAAGAACTGAAGCTTCTCGGATCAGAAAAGATAAATACTTGGCTAATCTTCCATTTACATTAATTCTGGCTAATCAGAGAGATTCCACTAGTAAGAATCTACCAATTCTCAGGCACCAAGGGCAGAAGATGGCAAACAAGTTACAATGTCCTTTTGTAGATGTACCTGCTGGTACATACCCTCATAATTTTAATGAAACCCAAATAAAGCAAGCTCTAAGAGGAGTACTGGAATCGGTTAAACCCAATTTGGATGTGGTGAGCCCAGTTTCTGCCAATAAGGACATATCAGAAGCTGACTTGAGAATTGTCATTTGTGCCATATGTGGAGATCCATTTAGTGTGGATCTTATTCCTTCACCCTTCCTTGATTCTCATTCTTGCAGTGCTGCTCAAGCTGGACAGAATAATTCCCTAATGCTTGATAAAATCATTGGTGAAAAAAGAAGGCAAATACAGACCACAATATTATCATACCACTCTTCAATTGGAGTAAGAAAAGATGAACTAGTTCATGGGTATATATTAATATACTCTGCAAAACGGAAAGCATCAATGGGAATGCTTCGAGCATTTCTATCAGAAGTTCAAGACACATTCCTGTACAGCTGGTGGCAGTTACTGGCAGCCAAGCAGATTTTTTTTTAAAATGAGGCTATCAAAGAATTAATGACTGAAGGAGAACACATTGCAACTGAGATCACTGCTACATTTACAGCATTGTATGCTTTATCTCAGTATCATCGGCAAACTGAGATCTTTATTCTGTTTTTTAGTGATGTTCTAGAGAAAAAACATATGATAGAAAATTCTTATTTTTCTGATAATACAAGGGAATCAACCCATCAAAGTGAAGATGTTTTTCTACCATCTCCCAGAGACTGTTTTCCCTATAACAACTACCCTGATTCGGATGATGACACAGAAGCGCTACCTCCTTATAGTCCAACTGGGGATGATGTACAGTTGCTTCCCACACCTAGTGACCATTCCAGATATAGATTAGATTTGCAAGGAAATGAATATTCTATTCATAGTACCCCAAACTGTCATGACCATGAACGCAACCATAAAGTGTCTCCACCTATTAAAACTAAACCAGTTGTACCTAAGACAAATGTGAAAAAAATGGATCCAAACCTTTTAAAAACAATTGAAGCTGGTATTGGTAAAAATCCAAGAAAGCGGACTTCCCGGGTGCCTTTGGCACATCCTGAAGATATGGATCCTTCAGATAACTATGCGGAACCCATTGATACAATTTTCAAATAGAAGGGCTATTCTGATGAGATTTATATTGTCCCAGATGATAGTCAAAATAGCATTAAAGTTCAAAACTCACTTGTAAATAACACCCAAGGAGATGAAGAAAATGGATTTTCTGGTAGAACCTCAAAAAATCATGGGGAACGGAGGCCTTCAAAATACAAATATAAATCTAAAACTTTGTTTAGTAAAGCCGAGTCATACTATAAGAGAACACATTCAGATGCAAGTGATGATGAGGCTTTCACCACTTCTAAAACAAAAAGTAAAGGAAGACATCGTGGAAGTGAAGAAGATCCACTTCTTTCTCCTGTTGAAACTTGGAAAGGTTAGGTATTGGTAATCCTGCAATCACTTCTGACCAGGAGTTAGAAGATAAGAAGATGAAGAAGAAAACCCACAAAGTGAAAGAAGATAAAAAGCAGAAAAAGAAAACTAAGACCTTCAATCCACCAACATGTAGAAATTGGGAAATTAATTACTTTGGGATGCCCCTCCAGGATCTGGTTACAGCTGAGAAGCCCATACCAGTATTTGTTGAGAAATGTGTGGAATTTATTGAAGATACAGGGTTATGTACTGAAAGACTCTGCTGTGTTAGTGGGAACAAAACTGACTAAGACAATATTCAAAAGCAGTTTGATCAAGATCATAATATCAATCTAGTGTCAATGGAAGTAACAGTAAATGCTGTAGCTGGAGCCCTTAAAGCTTTCTTTGCAGATCTGCCAGTTCCTTTAATACCATATTCTCTTCATCCAGAGCTATTGGAAACAGCAAAAATCCCAGATAAAACAGAACATCTTCATGCCTTGAAAGAAATTGTTAAGAAATTTCATCCTGTAAACTATGATGTATTCAGATACATGACAACACATCTGAACAGGGTTAGTCAGCAAAATAAAATCAACCTAATGACAGCAGACAACTTATCCATCTGTTTTTGGCCAATCTTGATGAGAGCTGATTTTGAAAATCAAGAGTTTCTGTCCACTACTAAGATTCATCAATCTGTTGTTGAAACATTCGTTCAACAGTGTCAGTTTTTCTTTTACAATGGAGAAATTGTAGAAACGACAAACACTGTGGCTTCTCCACCACCTTCAAACCCAGGACATTGGTGGAACCAATGGTACTACTTCAGCTGCCGCCACCATTGCAACCTCAGCTGATACAACCACAATTACAAACGGAACCTCTTGGTATTATGTGAGTAGGAAGTGATTGCAAACAGGCTGGATTTGGACAAAAAACAAATCTAGACATGCATGTTTCAGGGTTCAGTAGTATACTTCATATTTCATGCAGATAATTCATATTCAAAATGACATTTTCTCTTTGAACTAGATGGTATTCCTTATTTGCTTACATTACAAATCTAAGACCATGTGATAAGCATGACTGGAGAGGTTTAATTTTTATAAACAAAAATAGCTATAGAATACAAAGCTGCTGCTGCATGCAACCTTATTGCAATCAGTATATCATTCCTGTGACAATTTCTGTCACATTATATTGTGAATAAAATTTTTCTATAGAAATTAAATGATTTTAAAACTCACCTATATGAAACATTTAATGCTTTTCAGCCTGCTTTCTGGCTGATTTTGTCATTTGATGTGCTAATTTGGGCAACTTAATTTACATTCTGGCAATCAGTGTAGATAAGTAAAAACCCAGTTAAGTATTTTATAATTTCAGGCTACTGAGGCCATGCTTGGGATGTTGTTTGAAAGAAAAAATACACTTGACATATTTCACATTTCTGTACCTACATCTTTACTTCCAAATAAATCTGTGGATGATTTGATGAAGGATAAATGAACCTGTTTCTTTTACACACATACCAAGGACATGCTTGTGACTAAAGTGAGTTGATAATATTGTGCAAAGGATAGTTGTCACCAACTCATTTCTTTGTAGTCCATAATGAAATAAACATTTTGTAGACAGTTAATTCTGGAAACAGATGCATGTTCAAAAGCTCTATGATCTTATAATCTTAATCTAATATATTTTAGATATTTTAGTTTTTTCCCTCTTGGAGAACACATTTAGTATAGTGTAGAAAATACTTCATGACATTTGCATTAAGTTTATATAACTTTTCATACATAAACATGAAATTTGTTGTAGAAAATTCTTTAAACCAAACATTTAAATCTAGGACTTCAATTTAATTTGTCCCTTGTGTCTATTTTTATGTGGCCCTTAAAAACATATCGAAAAAAACAATAAAAATACTTTGGGTACTGACAAACTCTTTGGAGTGTTTATGTTACAAATTTGTATTCATGTTCTTTCCTGTGATGTGTTATCCTAAAACCCAAAATGGCTTTTGCACCATTTTTAAGCCAATTTTTTTCCTTTGATGTTGGTACCAGAATTACTATAAACGACTGCTGCCTTTGGGGGTAAACATTTTGTTAGTGAAGATATAACCAGAACAATAAATTATGGATAAAATTTTTGGAATAGGTGGCACAGGCAAATTTCACTAGGTTATATTTTGTGTAGTAAAGAAAAAAATTCTTTGGTCAATGTTAATTCAGACTACAATTTTAAGATTGTCTTATATGTATTATAGTAAATAGATGATTTTCAGAAAAAATAACTCAAAGAGTATAATTGGATTGTTAGCAATTCCAAGAATAAATGCTTGAGAGGATGGATACCCCATTTTCCATGATGTGATTACTGCTTACTACATGCCTGTCAAAGTATCTCAAGTACCCCATAAATATATACACCTACTATGTACCTACAACATTTTTTTTTTAATTTTTAAGATCTTAAAAAAGAAAGCAGGCTGGTAAATCTAAACAAGTATTAGTATTATGAAACCTTAGTAATAATTGTTTTCAAGGAAGGTAGAAGTAGATATAAAGTAACTTTAGACTTTATGCCAAGTATGTATGTTACGTTTAAGAGCAGCTTAACATAACATGTAAGAGTAGCTCCTAACAATAGGGGTAGAATATATAAGCTCCCAACTACTACGATGAAATGAGTTTAAATCCATTAAGTCAAAGTATGAAACAAGAAAAGAAAGAAAAAGCAGGGCAATTAGAAACTATAAAATAACATGGCAGAAGAAATGCAAATATACCATTAATCACAATATATGTAAATGAGATAAACACATTAACACAGAGTTTGTAGGATTAGATTTTGATAAAGTCTAACTAAATGATACTTGAAAGAAACACTTGAAATTACTACACAGAAAGGTTGAAAGTAAAAGAATGGAGAAAAGATAAACTCATTAAATACTAATGAAAAGAAATCTGGGTCAGAGGTAAGAATGTCGGATAGATTAAATTTTAGGCAAAAGGATTATAAGATTATGTCATAAAACACTAAATTAACCAATAACACACAACGGTTTTAACCTTGTATAAAACTAATACATAGTCTGAAAAATATAAAGAAAACATGTACAGAATCAAAAAGGTAGATTGAGAAATCTAACAGCACATGAGAGATTAAAGAGAAAAAAATTTTGAACAAATAGTTACAGGTTACTTCTTACGTCCCAGGCACTCTTTGAGTTGCAGGGGATGCTACAAAGAGAAAAATGAATTGTCATAAAAATGCTTGCCCTCATGGAGCTTATACTCTAGTAATATGTATATGGTATTCCTTGGGGGTGAGTACTATGGAAAAATAGAAGACAAAGGAGGAACACAGGGAGGGAGGTGGCCTTGCTGAAGAGTGTTTAGGAAAAGCCTCCCTGGAAATGTAGTTTTTGAGCAACATTTAATTGGTGTGAAGAAGCAAGGACAGACATCTGGATTTCTAAGGGAAGAGTATTTCAGAAGAAACAACAACTTCTAAGGCCTTAAATGGGGCATGTCCAAGAAACAGTAAATGGGCTGGTATTTTTAGAATGTGTTGATTTAGAGGATGACCTAGTGGCAGAAGAATAAGACCAAAAGGTAAAGACTGGAGAGAGAGAAAGTCACGCAGTGCCTGCAGGCTATTGTGTGAACCTGTGAGGAGGAGAGGATGTGGAATGGGAAAGGAAGGAAAGAGTCAAGTCTCAACAAGCGTCACACTGGCATATTTTATGAAAAGTGGAATTAAGTTAGAAATCAGTGAAGAATAACTTAAAACTTATACAGTTGGACATTTACAAATGCATTTCTCAGTAACTTGTGGATCAAATATTACACATAACAGAACATAGATGTGAACAAAACATAAATACAGCATATCAAAATGTATGGGCTATAGTCAAAGTATTATGAGGGGAATTTATATTCATAAATGCTTATTTATAAAAGCTCAAAAACCAGCTTAACAAGTTAGAAAATGAGGCCAGGCGTGGTGGCTCGTGCCTGTAATCACAGCACTTTGGGAGGTGGAGGTGGGTGGGTCACGAGGTCAGGAGTTCGAGACCAGCCTGACCAACATGGAGAAGCCCCGTTTTTATTAAAAAGACAAAATTAGCCGGACGTGGTGGCAAAGGCCTGTAATCCCAGCTACTTGGGAGGCTGAGGCAGGAGAATGGCTTGAACCCGGGAGGTGGAAGTTGCAGTGAGCTGAGATCGTGCCACTGCACTCTAGCCTGGGTAACGAGCAAAACTCCGAAAGAAAAAAAAAAAGGAAGGAAGGGAGGGAGGGAGGGAGGGAGGAAGGAAGGAAGGAAGGAAGGAAGGAAGGAAGGAAGGAAGGAAGGAAGGGGAAAAGAAAAGAAAAGAAAAGAAAAGAAAAGAAAAAAAGCAGCAGAGTGTTCTTAGAGAAAACTGAGGGAAGAGAATATGTGGAATCTAAATCTAAAAAGGTCAAATACATAGAAGCACAGAGCAGAACGGTTGTTATGAGGGGCTGAAGGGTTGGGAGAAATGAGGAGAAGAAGGTTAAAGGGTACACACTTGCAGAATAAGATCTGAAAACCTAATGTACAGCATGATAACTACACTTCATAATAACATATTATGCACTTGAAATTTGCTAAGAGAGTAGATCTTAACTATTCTCACCAAGTAACAACGTAAGTGGCTAGGTGAGGTGATATGCTAATTACTTTCATTGTGGTTGCCATTTCACAATATATAGGTCTATCAAACCACCACATTGCATACCTTGAATATATGTAATTTTTATTTGTGAATTAGACCATAACATAGTTAAAAAAAGAGAGAGAGAGCATATGGAAAAGTAGGGAGGGAAATGAATACAGCAGAAAAGATTGATTAACCTAAAACTGAGTTCTTGAAAAAAACTAATAAAATTCTTAAACCTATTGCATGATTGACCAAGAACAAACAGACAAAAAACAAAAAAATAATGACAGCAATAAAATGGGGAGATAACCAGGTACCTATACAGAATTACAATGGAAGGAAATACTATAGTCACATTTTACAAAAATGAAAACTTAGGCAAAATTCAGTTTTTCAGAAAAAATATATTTCACAATATAGACTCAAAAAATTAAATAGATTTCTTTTTTTTAAAACAGATTTCTAGAAATACAAAGTAAAATGCAGGAAGAAGAAGAAGGAAAGAAGGAAGGAAGAAGGAAGGAAGGAAGGAAGGAAGGAAGGAAGGAATCAAAAACTGGAAGAGAACAAGGATGCTGATTCTTAGTATTACTACTATGTGTTCAGTGCAGTAAGATGGCAAAAAAAAAACACAAGATACAAATACAGAATAGAAAGATTTGAAGGAAGAAATGATTTAATTTGTTAATTGTTAGATTAATAATATATAAATACTTATTAATTACAAAAAATAGTAAGTAAGCAGTAGAGAAGTCAGACAAAACCTTCCACATGTCATCAAAATAAACGTCGCTAAGGGGCAAAAGATTATCACATGTATCTTTATGAAACATACATCACTTATGCAACATTCTAGGAAAAATATCCAAAATCTAAATCTAAATATAAGAAAACATCAGACAAACTCGAATTGAGTTATACTCTGTAAAATACCTGTCCTTTATTCTTCAAACATGCCAATGGCATGAACAACAAACAATTGCCATAGAATTGTTTGTTGTTGTTCATGATTTTGAACTGGATTCTATACTGGAAAAATCATTGCTGTAAAGGAAAAATTATTGATGTAAGAGACAAAACTAGAATATAGATTATAGTTTAAATAAAAGTATATTATAAATATTTAGTTTCCTGCATTTTATAACTGAACTGTAAATGTCTAAAAGTATGTATACCATTTTTCTTAAGAAATATACATTGAGGCCGGGTGTGGTGACTCACACCTGTAATCCCAGCGCTTTGGGAGGCTGAGACAGAGGGAACACTTGAGCCCTGGGGTTTGAGACTAGCCTGGCCAATATGGCAAAACCCTGTCTCTACAAAAAACACAAAAATTAGCTGGGCATGAGGGTGCGTGCCTGCAGTCTCAGCTCCCAGCTACTTGGGAGGCTGAGATGGGAGGATCACTTGAGCCCAGGATAGGGAGGTTGCAGTGAGCCAAGATTGCCCCACTGCACTCCAGCCTGGGCGACAGACAGAACAAGATTCTGTCTCAAAAAATAAAATATATATATTGAATTTTTATGGCATGAAGGTACATAATGTATACAATTCACTGTCAAATGGTTCCGTAAAATTTTGCCATTGTGTCTATGTATCTAGGTATGGATAAAGATGATAAAATAAACATGACCATGTTTAAAATTGTCAATTCCAGATTGTATGGGAGTTCTTTTTAATATTCTTGCAACTTTTATGTAATTTTGAAATTTTCTATAAGTTTGAATTTTTAAAAAACTAAACAAGATACAATATACAATAACTACACGAGGACCAAGGAATAAGTCTAACAAGGGAGATACAGAAACTTTTGGGAGGTAAATTATAAACCTTTATTAAAGACGTGAAATAGAATTTAGAAAATGGAGGAATATACCTTGTTTGTGGATAAAAAGTTATCCACAAACTTTACAAAACTTAAATATATATATATACATACACAATACAAGGAGAGAATCCAAACAAAGCATGATAGCTTCACTGAGTTGAAGAAACAGTGATTGGAGTTCAGTGAGTCTAAAGTCACTGGAATTGCAAAAAGTATTGGAAAAGAGTGAGCAAGGCAGAGAAAGAGCACCATAGCGTTCACTGGAGTCTTCGGCTGAACACCAAACTATGCATGGTTAGAATATGGATCCATGAGACTAGGCACAAAACTATTGGGGAAAGAACAGCTACTAGGAAACTAAAACTGAACACTCACTAGAGCTTGCACAGGGCAGAGGAATAATTGGCATCTGAGCAGGCAGAGTGTAGAAAGCTCGTTAAACACCAAAGGCATTCAAAAGAGCACTCAGAAAGGTCAAGAATTAACAGTAGGGCTAAAGTATCTAGCATAGGGAACTATAAACCTGCCCTGACAGAATGCTTTTTTTAAAAAAAGCATTTAAAAATGCCTTTTTAAAATGCTTTAAAAAATGCTTTTTTTTTCAAAAGCATTTAAAGAATCCAGCAGATCCGAAAGAAACTTAACCGCCTGTTAAAACAAAACTCAGTGCTCTTAAAAGAAAAAAATCCTGACCTCAGTAATGTGATATTCACATTGTACAGTGTCAAAAAAAAAAAAAAAAACCCAAATGTGAAGAAACAGGAAACTAGGACTCATAATCAGAAGAAAATCAATGAATAAAAATGGACCCAGAAATGACAGAGATAATGCAATTGACAGACAAGGACTTTAAAACAACTATTACATAAAGGTTTTTAAAGGAAAGCATAAAAATAATAAAAGCAAAGTAGAATAAAAATTAATATCATGGAATTCAAGGAAGTTGATGCATACAAGAATGAAGAGATGGATAAAGATCCTACAGGGAATGTGAACCCTTGAGTCAAGGTGGATGGCAACACTGAAAATGAGAAGCTATTTTCTAAATCGGAAAAAAATGAGATAGAATGGATGATAATGCCATCTCACGCCAGTTAGAAAGGCAATCATTAAAAAGTCAGGAAACAACAGATGCTGGAGAAGATGTGGAGAAATAGGAACGCTTTTACACTGTTGGTGAAAATGTAAATTACTTCAACCATTGTGGAAGACAGTCTGGCAATTCCTCAAGGATGTAGAACCAGAAATACTATTTGACCCAGCAATCCCATTACCCAAAGGATTATAAATCATTCTACTATAAAGACACAGGAACACGTATGTTTATTGCGGCAGTATTCACAATAGCAAAGACTTGGAACCAACCCAAATGCCCATCAGTGATTGACTGGATAAAGAAACTGTGGCACATATATACCACAGAATACTATGCAGCAATAAAAAAGGATGAGTTCATGTTCTTTGCAGTGACGGAGATGAAGCTGGAAACCATCATTCTCAGCAAACTATCACAGGGACAGAAAACCAAACACTGCATGTTCTCACTTATAAACGGGAGTTGAACAATAAGAACACATGGACACAGGGAGGGGAACATCACACATGGGGGCCTGTAGGGGGGTGGGGGGCTAGGGGAGGGATAGCATTAGGAGAAATACCTGATGTAGATGATGGGTTGATGGGTGCAGCAAACCGCCATGGCACATGTATACCTATGTAACAAACATGCACATTCTGCATATGTACCTGAGAACTTAAAGTATGCGTATATATGGATGGTAATGCAAAAAAAACAGTAATTGCATCTAAGAAATAGTAAAAGCTTTCTTGCAAATGGCCTTGTTGAGTATGAGAAGTTTCATGGGAAAATCAGAAAAAGTCAGTACGAATTAAGAGAAATAAAACGATGTAAGAAACTGGAAGCAAATTATAGGACAAAACTAAAATATATATATATGTATAAGATGATTTTGAAGATCAAAGCTATGTTAAATGTATTAATTACTAGTGGAAAAAGCTAACATATTACATGACTTTTGCCATCATAGTTTTAAGATTAGGAGGCCAATATGATACAAGGTTAGTCAATAACCAAAAAAAAAAAGGAGGGTGTTAGTTAAACCAAGCTACGTAGAAAGATCTCAAGATAGAAACGACATAATTGAATAATAGAAAGCTACCAACTTTCTAGAGATCATAAAAATGGCAGAGGTGATTCAAGAGAACTTGGGGAATGGCAACTGGAGAGGTGACTGTGTCAGAGAGAGCACAACCCTTCAGAAGAAGGCCCAAATCAGGGCCTGGTCCTGCATGCAGGTGATTGAATTAGAAATGAAACAAGACTGAATTAAAGTAAGGATATAATGGAGCTGATAAGAGAAAGGTGTGTGTGTGCGTGCGTGTACCCCGTGACGGGACAGATACAAGTACAGAAACCTTCAAGGAATTTTGAGGATCTTTCTGTTGATTGGTTGACAGGGAATGTCATACATTCAGTCACGTGTTGCTCTTTTGGGAGGATGGCATGTTAGGAGGCCCTTACTGAGGCATGAGATATATAAGCTCTCATATTTGCTTTAAAAAGGTATCTGGGTGTTATGGTAACAGCAAAAACACACTAGCCCAAACCACATTCCTCTAGCCTGCCATACTTGTACACCAACTCTATAAAAGACCTTTAGCTTAAGGTTTTGTTTTCTGTTAAAATTTTAAAAATTCTTGAAAGGAGTATTCACCTAAACTGATCCTTCATTTGTTTTGTGGAGCTGATGAATTTATCGAATCTTTTTTTCCTGACAGTAATTTGAATAAAAAGAAAGGAGGAAAATACTAGGCCATAGAGAAGTTCCAGTAAGAAGAAAATACTGCAGCAAAGAAGCTAGGAATACAGAATTCGTTATTTAACTGAGCTCGTTTCTGTGTGCCACACCTTGTACATAACTGGGCCGTACAACTTTGAAATGAGGTGTGGCCCAGTGTTCCAGGATGAGTCCAGGCAGAGACTTTTCCTGAACCCCTGTCAAATTTGCAGCTCAAAATGCTTGAGTTTAAGCCAAATTCAATAAAAGGAAAGATTTCACTCACTATGTGGTAAGCTTGGTTTTCCTGATTTCTCAGCGAGATTGTCTACAGAAGATCTAATGGAAAAAACGTTGTTATATATAATCTCTGGGTGTGCCTGAGACTGGGGGCAGGGTGGGAAAGTGAAGAAAAAGGGTGCATGCTATTTGATTATCTGTATCCAGGTAGTTAATCCCTTTCTTTGAATAAGTCAAAATGATTTGACAGCCATTATTAAAAAATAGGTTCTGTCTTAGAACTTAAAAACTGATGAAAGTACATTTCCTATTTTCCTGCTTGAAAATATAGGTGTCTACTGTTTATTCTTTATTTTTTTAACCTCTATGTGCGCTTTTTTAAATGTATAACTAAAGCAAAAAAATTTTAAGAATCTCTGTTTTGTCATTGTTCATGTAACAGTGAGAGACAGAGACCAAGTGTCAGGAGAATCTTGTCCTTCAGTGGTTGCTCAGGATTCTGATGCTCACTCTATGCTTACAGGGGCAGGGTAATAGCCTTTCACTGCAGTCTAGCCCTAGGCCTTTGAAATGCTACCATCCCAGCGAGATTAAAGAAGGACTGCTTAAAGATGGTTAGATGTTGGGAGTATGTGGTATGCAATTCTACAGTTCATTGATTTTGACAAAGCACTTTATCTACATAAACTGTGTCTAAAATAACCACTTACTGTGTTATTGCAATGTTTCCATTGCCAAATTTCATGAACAGAGTTTCTAAAATTATGTGACTTCATATAGATAACAGTCTACTGATGCAGTAATCTATGACATTCAAGATTTGTAATTAATGCCACATATCTACGACTATCTGATCTTTGACAAACCTGACAAAAACAAGAAATGGGGAAAGGATTCCCTGTTTAATGAATGGTGCTGGGAAAACTGGCTAGCCATATGTAGAAAGCTGAAACTGGATCCCTTCCTTACACCTTATACAAAAATTAATTCAAGATGGATTAAAGACTTAAATGTTAGACCTAAAACCATAAAAACCCTAGAAGAAAACTCAGGCAATACCATTCAGGACATAGGCATGGGCAAGGACTTCATGTCTAAAACACCAAAAACAATGGCAACAAAAGGCAAAATTGACAAATGGGATCTAATTAAACTAAAGAGCTTCTGGACAGCAAAAGAAACTACCATCAGAGTGAACAGGCAACCTACAAAATGGGAGAAAATTTTTGCCATCTACCCATCTGACAAAGGGCTAATATCCAGAATCTACAACGAACTCAAACAAATTTACAAGAAAAAACAACCCCATCAACAAGTGGGTGAAGGATATGAACAGACACTTCTCAAAAGAAGACATTTATGCAGCCAAAAGACACGTGAAAAAATGCTCATCATCACTGGCCATCAGAGAAATGCAAATCAAAACCACAATGAGATACCATCTCACACCAGTTAGAATGGTGATCATTAAAAGGTCAGGAAACAACAGGTGCTGGAGAGGATGTGGAGAAATAGGAACACTTTTACACTGTTGGTGGGACTGTAAACTAGTTCAGCCAAGCCAGTGTGGTGATTTTTCAGGGATCTAGAACTAGAAATACCATTTGACCCAGCCATCCCATTACTGGGTATATACCCAAAGGATTATAAATCATGCTGCTGTAAAGACACATGCACACGTATGTTTATTGTGGCACTATTCACAATAGCAAAGACTTGGAACCAACCCAAATGTCCAACAACAATAGACTGGATTAAGAAATTGTGGCATATATACACCATGGAATACTATGCAGTCATAAATAATGATGAGTTCATGTCCTTTGTAGGGACATGATTGAAGCTGGAAATCATCATTCTCAGCAGACTATCACAAGGACAAAAAACCAAACACCGCATGTTCTCACTCATAGGTGGGAATTGAACAATGAGAACACATGGACACAGGAAGGGGAACATCATACACTGGGGCCTGTTGTGGGATGAGGGGGAGGGGGGAAGGATAGCAGTAGGAGATATACCTAATGTTAAATGACGAGTTAATGGGTGCAGCACACCAACATGGCACGTGTAGACATATGTAACTAACCTTCACGTTGTGCACATGTACCCTAAAATTTAAAGTATAATAATAAAAAAAAAACTGAAAAAAAAAAGAAAAGAAAAGAAAATGGCAAGGCCTTGCTCCAAAATCCTCAAGGCCTCCGGCTAAGATTCCCCTACGGGAGCCTGCCAAAGTCTCCAAACAGCATCCCTATCTGCCACTGATACCTCAAATCATTGGATCTCCTGGGTCATATGGCCCAAGTGACAGAGCAGCTTGCACAGCAGCCTGGACCTGTTGCAGAGCCTTCTCCTGTTCTGGACCCCACTCAAAACTGAGAGCCTTTTGGGTCACCTGATAAATGGGCTAGAGTAACACACCCAAATGAGGAATGTGTTGCCTCTAACATCCAAACAGGCCCACTAGGCATTGTTCCTCTTTCTTGTTTGTAGGAGGGGCCAAATGCAACAACTTATCCTTCAGCTCAGAAGGAATATCTCTACATGCCCCACTCCACTGGACCCCTAGAAATTTTACTGAGGTAGAAGATTCCTGAATTTTAGTCAGATTTATTTCCCATCCTCTGGCATGCAAACGTCTTGCCAATACGTCCAGTGTGTTTGCTACTTCTTGCTCACTGGGTCCAATAAGCATAATGTCAGCCATGTAATGGACCAGTGTGGTATCTTGTGGAAGTGAAAAGTTATCTAGATCTCTCCGAATAAGATTATGTCGCAAAGCCAGATAACTGATATACCCCTGAGGTAGGACAGTAAAGGCATATTGCTCCAGCTGAAGGCAAATTGCTTCTGGTGGGCCTTATAGACAAGAATGGAGAAAAGGGCATTCGCCAAATCAATGGCTGCATACCAGGTACAAAGAGATGTGTTAATTTGCTCAAACCATGAAACCACATCTGGTACAGCAGCTGCAATTGGAGTCACCACTTGGTAAAGCTTATGATAATCCACTGCCATTCTCCAAGATCCATCTGTCTTCTGCACAGGCCATATGGGAGGGTTGAACAGAGATGTGGTGGGAATCACCACCCCTGCGTCTTTCAAGTCCTTGATGGTGGCACTAATCTCCACAATCCCACCAGGGATGCAATATTGTTTTTAATTTACTATTTTTCTAGGTAGAGGCAGCTCTAATGGCTTCCATTTGGCCTTTCCCACCATAACAGCCCTCATCCTACCAGTCAGGGAGCCAATGTGGGGGTTCTGTCAGCTGCTAAATATGTCTATGCCAATTATACATTCTGCCCTTGGGGAAATGACCACAGGATGATTCCAGGGACTTACTGGACCCACTGTAAGTTGGACCTGAGCTAAAACTCCATTAACTACCTGACCTCCATAAGCCCCTACTTTAACTGGAGGACCACAGTGACGTTTTGGGTCCCCTGGAATCAAAGTCAGCTCAGAGCCAGTGTCCAGTAGTCCCTGAAATGTCTGATCATTTCCTTTTCCCCAGTGCACAGTTACCCTGGTAAAAGGCCAGAAGTCTCCTTGGGGAAGGATGGGAGAAAGATTCACTGCATAAATTGTTGGTAATATAGTGAGGTCCTTCCTCAAGGCGGCCCAGCCTCCTCTTCATTCAAGGGGTTCTGTGTCTGTAAACTAGCTCGAGTCTGGAAATTGGTAGAGGGGCTGTTGCTCTCTGTTTTTGTAATTCAAATTAGTCTTTTCCATTCGACCTGCAAGTTTTCTGTTTGTATAACTTAAGTAGGAATGCAGGAGGCTTCCTCTCAATTTCATTTCTAGGAACACCATGATTAATTAGCCAGTACCAGAGCTCTACACAAGTCAGACTATTCTGATTGCTGCTTTGCCTCTGCTGTCCATTACAGCAGCTATGCCCACCTTGCCTTTGAAGGTTGAGTGCTGCCACTTGGCCCCTGCCAGCTCAGTTATTCCCATTGTATTTAAATTTTGTAGTTGAGTGACTGAGGTTCTCACCATTAGATCTGACATACAGAGAAGAGCGATTACCAATTACAGAGCTCTTCAAAGATGCAGTTGCTGCCCTCACAAATCTATTTGCAAGGCACTGGTCAAGGGCATATCTTATGAACCCTCCCATCTGGGATGAGTAGGTCTAAAGTGATTAATCCACCCACCATCCCAATCTCCCTAAGCCTGTGGATCCCTTTCTCTACATTAAACCAAAGGAGATCAGGCATTTCTAGCTGGCTCACGGTGGCCATCTTTTAATCCATATTTCAGCTAACCAAGCAAATAAACTATCAGAACTTTTTTAACTCCCCAAGCTGCAACATTAAGTGCAGAGTTCTTACTTAGTGGGCCCAAATCAATAAATTCAGCCTGATCCAACTCTATGTTCCTTCTACCATTATCCCATTCATTTCCCATGCCTGTTCTCCAGATTGCTGTTTATGTAAATTAGAGAACTCAAACAGTTCTTTTCGAGTGTAGCGCACCTCCTCATGGGTCATACTCTTAACCTCACCTCTAGGGGCCTGCTGGGACTTTAGTCTAGTTATAGGTCTATAAGCAAACAGATGTATTGGGGGTGGCTTCTGAGGAGAATCAACATTATCTTGCCTGGCAGCTGCCTCAGGGGAGGCCATCACTCTTGCCTCAAGCAGTGCAGGGTTTATCTCCCCAGACAAAGGTGGAAAGGCTGATGGCAGAATGGGTCAGGGAAGGGATGTTGTCACTACTGGGGATGGGCAAGCTGTTCCTTCTGGCAAAAAAAGTTCTTCAGAGTTTACAAGCTCAGTGTCCCCAGCTTCATCAGGATCCTCCCACACATCCCCATTCCAAGTTGCAGGGTCCCATTCTTTTCCAATCAATGCCCTCACTTTAACAGTAGACACCTGGTGAGGCAGTGCATAAACCTTTCGTTGCAGGTCAGCCACTCGCATGATAACAGCTTGTGTCTGTTTTTCCACAATTTCAGTTCTTTCTCTACAGGAGATAAGACTCTGGTTCAGGGAAATCTTAGCAGATTTGAGGCTCAGTGTCTGCTTCTGAAGCTGGGAGACAGAATCCCTGAGTTCATTTTCTTTGATCGCTGTGTTCACTGAACTTAGGAGCAACCAACCAGCTTCATTATGTTCCTTGGTTCTCCACATATGATCAAAGGTATTATGTATAGAGTCACTAAACTCCTTGCCTCTCATGAGTGGTGAATCAGGAGTATCAAATGCACTTATTTTGCATAACTCTCTAAACAGTTTATGCCAAGGACTATCAGTGTTCTCCATACTATAAGTAGAGTTCTTAGTATTTTGGGGTGTAATCATATTAAACAGCCAACTCCAGAACTCCATCCTTAATATTCTGTTTCTCTAGAACCATTCCTGGTATCAAAATCTGTATTAGTCAGGGTTCTCTCAGAGGGACAGAACTTAAACTAACAGGATACATATATATCCTATTATATAGGATAGACAGAACTAATAGGAGATATACATATATAATATATGTGTATGGGAGTTTATTAAGTATTAAGTTACATGCTCACAAGGTCCCACAATAGGCTGTCTGCAGGCTGCAAGCTGAGGAGCAAGAAGAGCCAGTCGGAGTCCCAAAACTGAAGAACTTGGAGTTCAATGTTTGAGGACAGGAAGCATCCAGCAAGGAGAAAGATGTAAGCTGGGAGGCTAAGCCCGTCTCTCCTTTTCATGCTTTTCTGCCTGCTTTATATTCGCTGGCAGCTGATTAGATTGTGCCCACCAGGTTAAGGCTGGATCTGCCTTCCCCAGACCACTGACTCAAATGTTAATTTCTTTTGGCAACACCCTCCCAGACACAAGTAGTATCAATACTTTGTATCCTTTGGTCCAATCAAGTTGACACTCAGTATTAACCATCACAACACCAGAGACAGACAATTAAAAAAAGAAAGAAAAAAATGATCAAAAAGATTTGAAATGTCACCCTAAATAATAAACAAATAAATACACATAAAAATAAGAATAAACACCAGGATTTTATTATTAAATTAGGAAACAGCTCTTTTTTCAGAGATGTAAGTAAATCTTTATTGTGGATACTCAGTGCTGTGTAAAACAGACAAAACTGCAAACTCCCCAAATAGATTAGCACAATCCAAGATGCGCAAATCCAAGATGACATAATAAGCAGCTGATAAAAATCAGGATTTTTTTTGTAATCTTTGTAGGTATATAGTAGGTGTATATATTTATGGGGTACATGAGATATTTTGATACAGGCACGAAAATTGTAATAATCACATCATGGAAAATGGGGTATCCATCTTAGGAAATAATTTTAATAATAAGACACTTGGGGAGACAAGATGATCTTTGTACTCGGCAAAGTAAAAGAGCATGTTGCAATGCAATATGTGCAGAATATTTCATTTTCATACAAAATAAACACACGTGTATATAATGTTAATTAATCATAGGGTATAACTTTGCATATACAACATGATATATGCTATAAAAGAGAAGGTATGTGCACACATACAGAAAAATATTTACATGCAGAAGGAAATACATCAAACTATGGATAATAACTGATCCTAGGCCATGAATTATGGATTCCTTTTCTTATGTCTTTATACTGTCTCTGTTTCTCAAAATGTCAACTGTCAACAGAAACATTTCTGGTGATCAGGAAAACTGCTATCAGATAAAAATGACTGAGAATAAAAGTTCCAAAGGAATACACAGCTTACATAAGTACTGATAAAATTTTAGCTGAACATAAAACCAAGCAGCTGGCCGGGCGCGGTGGCTCACGCTTGTAATCCCAGCACTTTGGGAGGCCGAGGCGGGCGGATCACGAGGTCAGGAGATCGAGACCACGGTGAAACCCCGTCTCTACTAAAAATACAAAAAAATTAGCCGGGCGTGGTGGCGGGCGCCTGTAGTCCCAGCTACTCGGAGAGGCTGAGGCAGGAGAATGGCGTGAACCCGGGAGGCGGAGCTTGCAGTGAGCCGAGATCGCGCCACCGCACTCCAGCCTGGGCGACAGAGCAAGACTCCGTCTCAAAAAAAAAAAAAAAAAAAAAAAAACCAAGCAGCTATAAATGAGGCAACCAAAATTTAAACTTTCTACTCTAGCTACAAATAAAATATCCCACAAAGGTTTGTAAGGATGTATAATTTCTTTGTGTCATTGTGATATTTATAAAACTAAATTTGCCCAGTTCTATAATATTGTAAGGACTAAATGTACAGCACTGTTCTATATAGAAATGCTAAAATCTGAAATAAATGAAATCGATAGTGATCTACCCAATGTGGCTATCCCTAATCCATGTCCTGTATCTGCTATTATTTGGGTCACTTCCTGAGATTACCCAAGGCAAAAGCACATGCCCCTTGGATGAGAAGGAGGGGGCCAGATCTCTCCTTTGCACAGGAATTGAATCAGCCCTTGAGCTTGACTGACTGGACCTGCAAAAGGGAAACCAGAGTGTGGCCTGAGGATGAACTTCAACACACACCCTGGTGAGGCACGACAGATAGAAACTCTACATTTATCTCCAGGACTTCCTGAAATCCCAAGACATTTTTCAAGAAATTTAAAAACTGATGTCGCTATCTGAATCTTTCCAAAAGAAAAATGGAAACGAAAGAAGGAAGATGGTAGGTGAGAGGTGGCAACTGTGTGAAGACGCCTGAGGCATGTGGACAGGCTTAGGAGGAAGAGAACGGAGGCCACCCTGCAGTGGGGCAAGGAAGGGAAGGCAGCAGAAAGAACAAGCTAGTCTAGGCCCATGGAATCTCTAAAGGCACCACAGCTGGCAGCAGAGCTACCTCTAAAGGCTGGGCTTGGAATGTGGCTGAAGGAAGGGGTGGATTAAAGGTCCACATGAAACAGCAAGACCCCAAATGTCCAGTTCCAGCCACAGCACAAGAGGCCATCCCTCTCCATCCTTAGCATGGACTAGCCACCCATGCAGGCTCCTGAAGCAGCTAAGAGCAATTTGAGAAACATTTCTTGCTATAGATTTTCTCTTATAAGTGAGAATGAGTCCAAATGAATAAAGACATACAGTCCTGGGCTTCAAGATACTGAAATCTGTTGAGTATCATGCTGAGCTTTGATGGAGACTCATCCCTTTAGATCTGGGGCCGTAGACATCAGAAGGTTGTATGAAGGAGGCACCTATATGAGAAGCTTTGTGACCCCTTTTATTTCAAGAAGGCTTCTATTTGGGACGTTGAGCTTATGGTTAATCCACATTTTAGAGGGTATAATTGCATATTAGTAAACAAATCTCTAGGCTTTTATGACTTCCATGTGTCAAAATGAAGAGCAACCAACCAAATGAAATGACTCATGAATATTTTTTAATAAAATAGGACGCAAAATTGACTTAACATGCATTCAAATGCCCTAGAATTTATTTGTTGCACTTTGTAACAGAGGTCAACATGTGCCAAGATTGTTTTCATTTATTTCCTTAATACTAAATCAGCTTTAGCAAAGAGGAATAAAATTCCCAAGTACTTACTGTATCTGAGCCAAATTATTCAATCACCTTGGAACTATTGAATCAGTTTAATTTTTTTCACTGGTAACTTGTTATTCACAGTTCTAGATGTTTATTCATGTAACTAAACTAAATACATTGAAAACAGCTTCAAATTCTGTGCAAGATTACAACAAGAGGTTGCGTGTGTGTGTGTGTGTGTGTGTGTGTGCAATCTTATATCTGTATTATATACATAGATATGACAGAGAAAGAGAGAGATTCCATAAGTACATTTTGGTTTGTGTTTGCTATCTGCTGTGGTCATGTGCAACCACATAGTTGGCACATAATACATGAACTACTTTTATGCCTGCTTTCCAGTCATGCCACCAAATTTAGCCCTTTTACAAATAATATTTAGACTATCTGTTGATGTATTTGGTATGGCTAGAAGAAAATGTTTTTTTATTTCCCAAGTTCTGAAAGCAGCCACACCAGTTTCACCTCCTAGGAGCTAACTCTGCGGTAACTTTATAAAGTCAATTAACAGAAAGTTTGAAGGAAGCTGCATTTGCCACAGTGCAGAGAACAAGAAGCAGCAGGGAAATTGCAAATCTTGCCAATTGTGGGTTCTGCCATTCTGGGATGCAGAAATAAAAAAAAATTAAAAGGCCAGTGCTGGCCCCTGGGATTTCTTTTTCTCTGGGTCCAGCACTTTGGACTCCAGTCAACCCCGGCAGCTGGCATCCCAGACCAGTTTTAGTCGGCAGGTTGGAATCCTGGCCATTCCCACTCAGCGCCTTCATCTGTACCCACCACACATAAGGGGCTGTTTGAATGAGACCTTAAGAATCAGAGCTCTGCCTATTCTTCATTTTGGGCAAGATTCATCTTTGTTCCTCAAGAGACAATGGCTGTGCTCCCTTTCCTCTCAGTTGAACTCTTGGCAACCCACAAAGAGTAGGGCATCTGCTTCTGCGTGTTCACTTCCCACTGCACTCACTGTTCGGATTGCACACACCAACTCTCCAAATGCGTTTGAAATAGATCTGTGGCTCTTGAGCGAGTTCCGTGAGCTTCACAGCTGAGATGTGTGTCCCTCATCACCAAGTGGATGTGGGAATGGTGACGATGACTCAGAGCAGGAATGAAGCCGTGTTCCTCCCCCTGCATCCTGGAAGCCATGACATTCGATTATGGAGGAAATATGTGGTGGGTCCTCATGTGTATAAGGTCTACACAAGGTGTTGGTGGTGTAAAGTCGGGTGAAACATGATCCCAGCCCTCAAGGATATTTCAATTTAGTGATGAAGAAACTATCAGAATGAGATGCAAGCTAGGTCATTCAACAAATACACATGTGTATCTACTACCTGCTGATCTTATGGGAGGTGATTTCAACCTCGACTCCCAGTTTTCTCCCCCACCCACATCCTACTTGTTGCAAATCCTGCCCCATCTTCCATGTGTATTCAGGATCCAACCCTTCTTCGATTGCCTCCAACCTGCCTGGAGCCATCAGGGCCTCTGCCAACCGGGTGCTCAGTTTTACTCTTTATTTATTTATTTTTTTTTTTGAGACGGAGTCTCACTCTGTCTCCTGTCTCCCAGGCTGGAGTGCAGTCGCACGATCTCGGCTCACTGCAACCTCCGTCTCCCGGGCTCAAGCAATTCTCCTGCCTCAGCCTCCCCAGTAGCTGGGATTACAGGCGCGTGCCACCACGCCCGACTAATTTTTGTATTTTTAGTAGAGATGGGGTTTCACCATGTTGGCCAGGCTGGTCTCAAAATCCCGACCTCAGGTAATCCACCCGCCTAGGCCTCCCAGTGTTGGGATTATGGGCATGGGCCACCGCGCCCAGCCCCCATTCTGCTCTTTACCTCTGCTATCTGTTCTCCAGGCAGCAGCCAACAATGGTTCTTATAAAATGTGAGTCAACAATGAGAGGTCCCTGCTCAAAATATTGCAAAGGCTCCCAAACAGATGAGAAATATGACCTGAATCTCCCCCGTTGTCCACAGGCCTCACAGGATCGAGGTCACCATCAGCCCGCAGAGCTCATCTCTGGCTCTAGCTGCACTGGCACCCGGCTGGCCGCCCAGCCTTCCTTGCTGTCCTTTGGATATCTCCCTCCCCAGCGGGCCCCAAGTTGGGGCCTGCCCTCCCTGGGGACCCTCTGCCTGCAGCTCTTTTCCCTCACAAGTGCACAGGGATCAGCTCACTCAAGTCTGTGTTAGATGTCGCCTTCTCAAGGTGGCCTTCTCTGACAGTTGAAAAGTCAAGACGCCTCTTCATCCTCCCTCTCTCCTACTCATATTCTCTCATTTCTCTGAAGTGCTTATGACATTTCAGCACGCTTCACAATCAGCTCTTGCATGGGGTTCGCATGTGCCTCCATGCAGTAAAATGCAAGCTCCCTAAGGAGCAGTTTCGTTTACTGCTCTATTTCCAATTTCTAAAACAGTTCCTGCGGCAGAGGAGCACGAAAAAAATTGAGGAGGGACTGAGTGTTGGATCCCAAAGTACTTTTCAAAATGCTCACCCCCTGGTGTTGATGATTTAAACACTAACTGGTGCTAACAAGCCCACGCCCCTGTGTCGTGTTACAGGGATGGACAACGTGCAGTGGGGCATGGAATGCACTTGCCTAACTCAGCCTGATGGGATGAGGAGAATTTCTGGAGGAGGTAGCATGCAGGCCAGGTCTTGCAGCAGAAAATGGGGCTCTTCTGGGAGATGGGGTGTGGGGGAAATGCTGACAGGCAGAGGAATCCCCTTCCTCCCTCCTTGTCAGTTCTCCTTTTCTTTCTTGCTATAAAGAATGAGAACATGGCAGGTCTGGTGATGCAGCCAGTGAAGCAGACATGCAGGATGCCACGCAGGGACAGAGCAAAGCTCCCTTAAAGGTGAGGTCGGCAGAGGTTCCTAGCGGAGATGACCCTGAAAACTAAGTTTTGAAGAAAGGTATGGAATGTTTGGAGGTTCTGCAGGACCTCAAGTGAGAAACAGTGAGTGGCTGAGCTAGTGCAATGATCATGGAGTGAGGAGGACAAGGTTGATAGGAGAGGTATTAAGGGGATGGCATCACCGGGCATGGTGGCTCATGCCTGTAATCCTAGCACTTATGGAGACCGAGGTGGGTGGATCACCTGAGGTCAGGGGTTTGAGACCAGCCTGGGCAACATTGTGACACCCCATCTCTACTAAAAACACAAAAATTAGCCAGGCGTGATGGTGGGTGCCTGTAATCCCAGCTACTCATGAGGCTGAAGGAGGACAACCACTGGAACCCGGGAGGTGGAGGTTGCAGTGAGCTGAGATTGCACTACTGCACTCCAGCCTGAGTGACAGAGTAAGACTCAGTCTCAAAAAAAAAAAAAAAAGAGGAGTGAGGGGAGGGATGGAATCTGAGGAGGTGGACACTGACCGGATGTGGTGGGGGCTGGAGGAGGGAAGCCACTCAGATGAAGCCCTGGGGTGCTGCCTGGGTGGCTGGAGGAATAGCAGTGCCATTAGCAGTGCCAGGCGCTGGGCAGAGGAAAGGGCATCTAGAATCAATGACCTGGAGGTGCCTGTGGGAAATAGAAGTGACGTCTCTGTGACTACCTGGTGTATGGTTAGATGGGTCTGGAGCTCAGATATGGATGATGTTTAGCTTCATTATTTGCTGATTTATTCTAAAACATTTAGATATATGCCAAGATTAGGAAAATAAGATAGTAGACCCTATATGTATCCATCACCAAGCTTCCAATGTTGTCATTCCACTGCCAATCTGGTTTTATCTATGCCCTCACCTATGCCCAACCTTAACTATTTTGAAGTAAATAGCAGACATCACATCTTTTCATCCTTAAATGTCTCAAGAATGAAGATTTTTTTAAACACACAATACCTCTATCACACCAAAATATTAGCAATAATTTCTTAATATTACCAAATATCCAGTTATGTACAAATTTTTCCCATTGACTAACATGTATTTTTAAAGTTTGAATCAGAATTCAAACCAGGATGTCTCTTAAGGCTTTTGCAGACTCCAAAATCTTTCTCTCTCTCTTTCTTTCTTTCTCCTGCCATCTTTCTCTCTCTCTCCCTCTATTTTTTTACCTCCCTTCTTCCCTTACTCTTCCTCAATTTATTTGTTGAAGAAAGTGAGTAGTTTGTTGGTAGAATTTATATAGTCTACATTTTGCTAACTGTATCCCAATGATGCACTGTCTCCTATATTTCCTGTTAACTGGTAATTCATCTAGATATTTTATCACATCCACGTTCAAATTTTTAGCAATAAAATACAAGCAACCCCACATATCTGTGGGTCCTGCACCCATGGGTTCAAGCAACTGCAGATAGAAAATAGTTTTTAGAAAATTGTGTCTGTACTGAACATGTATAGACTTCTTTTTTCTTGTCATTATTTCTTAAACAATAAAATATTATAACTATTACGTAACATTTACATTGTATTAGATATTATATAGTAATATAGAGGTGATTTAAATCATATGGGAGAATGTATGTAGGCTACATAGTAATATGAAGCCATTTTTTATCAGGGGCTTGAGCATCTGTGGATTTTGGCACCCACGGGGACCCTGAAAGCAGAGCCTGCAGGTGCTGAGGGATGCCTGCCCTCACACAATGCCAGCACTTCCAGCACTAGGCACAGAAGCCTGCTAGCCTCACCTTTCTGGCATTAGCAGACACTGGTGGTCAGGGCCCAACCTATTATTTCATTAGATGTGAAAAGATACTAACAGTCAACTCCACCAATCCTTCCTTATTGCTTATCAGCTGGAAGAGATCACCAGAAGTCAGGAAATAGCAGTGCCAGGCCGGGATGAGGACATCCAGGAAGAGGGTACAGGGTGAGGCCTGGGGACCATCAGCACTTCAGGAGAAATGAGAAGCGGGGGATGCTGAGAACAGCCTGGAAAGTGAAGGTCCTGCCAGAGGGGAGAACGCCTTCAAAGAAGCCAAGGTGGAGGAGCGTCATAAGCGATAGGGAGGGCCACACTACCCGGCATCCTGGCATAACACAGAGATAAAGCAGGAGAATCGCATGGAAACGACAGTTCCTTGACCACAATTTCCATCATTGTATTTGAAGGAATGAAAGGCGATTCACCTTGATTTAGTGCCCTATATGACACTAAATCCAAAGCTGGCTCCCACACAGTCTCCAAAGTCCAGCCTCCATAGCTGGCTTCCACGAAGGAAGCATGACTTTCCCCGGCATTCCCGTTCCCACTTGCCTTCCTCTGCCTGTGGAGAGCAGTCAGGATAATCTAGGCTGATTTGCTTGAAGAAGCAGATGATACATGATTGGGGGAAAAGCAACAGCCTGTCCTTTTTTTTTTTTTTTTTTTTAAGTCTAGTCTCTGAGTAAAAGGAAAGTCTCATAAAACATAGTAGCAACCCATTTAGAAGCTGTGATGAGAAATGGCAGTTTCCTCATTGGCCAACCCAGAGAAAGGTTTTCCTCTTCAGGGGGATGGCACAGAGTTGGAAAGGAAATGAAGACGACGCAGGCAGTATCGGTGGACTCCTGAGAAAATGATGACTCAGGCAGTTGGTGGGGAGGCGTGTCACATTGTCTGACGGTGTTCAATTGCAAGGGGGAATTATGCCCCTTAAGTAGGTGGAGCCAAGAGAGGTAGCAAGAACTAGTCCAAAAGTATATATGGATGTGATTAGTCAGATGGCTGTAATATCACACAGGGCTCCCTTCCCACCATGGTCCAGGAAGCAACTGACTCCAGGGGCCTGAGAATGGTACTGAAGCAGAACGAAATCCTTCTTGACCCTAACAATACTGAAACAAAGTGTGATTCAGCAGCAAGCCACCCTCAGGAGCCTAGGACCAAGGACTAAATGGATTTTCAGCCATTGTCAGAGTGGATGGGTAAAGTCAAGGACCTGCCTACACAGATGACCCCCACCCACCCAGCATCACGACGACCATGATCTGTGCTGCTTCTATGCAAGCCCCTGACTGTCTGCGAAACACCGGGAATGGAAGCAAGACACAAATCCAAATTAGGTTTCTGTCAAATAGCAAGATGGAGTTCAAAAGGAAATTGAGTTAGTGTTTAAAATAGAAAGAGAGAGGACAGAGGGAGGGAGGGAAGGAAGAAAAGAAAACAAGAAAGTTACAATTCTTGGGAGCGGGGAGGAATAGCATTAGGAGATATACCTAAGGCTAAATGACGAGTTAATGGGTGCAGGAAATCAACATGGCACATGGATACATATGTAACAAATCTGCACATTGTGCACATGTACCCTAAAACCTAAAGTATAATAATAAAAACAAAAAAAAGAGAAAAAAAAAGAAAGTTACAATTCTTTATATACAAGTTCATGGCTAGATGTTTATGTATTACACACTCTCCTGCCCACACACACCCACCTCTAAAATTTGGAAAACAATAATTTTGAAAGCCCAATGTTTGCTAATTCTTAATTTCTTCTACTAATAGCAACAAGGAGTTAAATTTTCTTTCCTTCTATTAGGAGGCATTTCTGCCCCTAGAGACCAGCCCACATCAGGTAATAACACGGCAGCCTCAAATTCAGACCCTTCATGTTTGTTGTGCTCATTTCATAATCATTGTCATCTCTGATGAGTCATTTCACCCTCACCGTAAATCATTTATGACACTTGAATATAAATATGAAAATAGAAAGCTTTATTTTAAAAGTGTAAGCAGGCTGGGCGCGGTGGCTCACGCCTATAATAGGCCTTTGGGAGGCCGAGGTGGGTGGATCACCTGAAGTCAGGAATTTGAGACCAGCCTGGTCAATGCAGTGAAACCCCGTCTCTACTAAAAACACAAAAATTAGCCAGGTGCAGTGGGGGGCACCTGTAATCCCAGCTCTCCAGAGGCTGAGGCAGGAGAATTGCTTGAACCTGGGAGGCGGAGGTTGCAGTGAGTCAAGATCACACCACTGCCCCGCAGCCTGGGTGGCAGACTGAGAGTCCTTCTCAAAAAAAAAAAAAAAAAGTAAGCAACAAACTCCAAGCTATAAAACTTTTGAAAGTTTTGCATCCCTGAGGCCATGTAGCCAGGCAATGCCTGGGCAGTGAGCACTTGGGTTGTTAGCCTGGTGTTGCTGTTTGTCCTGGGCTCAGAGTTGGGGCTGACAACACATACAAACAACCCACATCTTGGCAAATACATGCCGCCATTGTCACGTTTCCACCAGCTTGAAAGTGAGGTTAAAAAAAATAATCCTTACCAGCCTCAAGCTCTAGGAAGGGAGACTCATTGCAAAAGGATCAGAAGGAAAAATAAATAAATAATTTTATTCTCTTCTCTATAGCTTATCCACACCCTAATTAGCAGCAAGATCCTAATCCATATCCTGCTAATACATATCCTATTGGTTCTGTTTCTTTGGAGAACCCCTGACTAACACATCAATACTCTGCAGAGATTTCTTGATTTAAAATAACATTGATATTTTGGGTGAGAAGTAATTAAATGATTCTAAAGTTTAGAAGAGTTAGAAAAGAGTGTTTGCTATTGCGAATAGTGCTGCAATAAACGTACATGTGCATGTGTCTTTATAGCAGCATGATTTACAATCCTTTGGGTATATACCCTGAAATGGGATGGCTGGGTCAAATGGTATTTATAGTTCTAGATCCCTGAGGAATCGCCACACTGTCTTCCACAATGGTTGAACTAGTTTACAATTCCACCAACAGTGTAAAAGTGTTCCTATTTCTCCACATCCTCTCCAGCACCTGTTGTTTCCTGACTTTTTAACGATTGCCATTCTAACTGGTGTGAGATGGTATCTCATTGTGGTTTTGATTTGCATTTCTCTGATGGCCAGTGATGATGAGCATTTTTTCATGTGTCCTTTGCCTGTATAAATGTCTTCTTGTGAGAAGTGTCTGTTCATATCCTTCGCCCACTTTTTGATGGGATTGTTTGATTTTTTCTTGTAAATTTGTTTAAGTTCTTTGTGGATTCTGGATATTAGCCCTTTGTCAGATGGGTAGATTGTAAAAATTTTCTCCCATTCTGTAGGTTGCTTGTTCACTCTGATGATAGTTTCTTTTGCTGTGCAGAAGCTCTTTAGTTTAATTAAATCCCATTTGTCAATTTTGGCTTCTGTTGTCATTGCTTTTGGTGTTTTAGTCATGTTACTGGGTGCAGCACACCAACATGGCACATGTATACATATGTAACAAACCTGCACATTGTGCACATGTACCCTAGAACTTAAAGTACAATAAAAAATTGGATGGGGGGAAAAAAGAGTGGTGACCTATATTAGTTGTCTATTGTTACATAAAAAGTTAATCTCAAACTGAAAAGCAACCTTTAAAAGGCATTGGGCAGCAGTTTTGGCAGAGTGTTCATATTGTCTTTGGAAGCCATGCACTAATCTGGAAATCATTCCCATGTATTTATCAGGAAGTAAGTCAAGAGTAAGCATAAAGAGTTTCCAAAGTGTTGGAACCTGGTGTTTCCAAAGAGGCAACACATTTCTGCCAAGGATCATAGACTTTGCCAGAATTCTGAGGAAAACAGGGCTCCAGGTGTAAACAGAACACCAGTAATTCACATGTCAGGCTGGGAGTTAGAATCCATCACAATAAGAATATGGCTATAAGTTTGTTTTCTAATAAAACATTTTCTGTAAGGCAAATAAAGATAACTACTAAGGCCTCACAGCTGATAAATGGCAGAGCAGGAATTTGAATCCTGTTCACTTTGTTTACAAAGCTTGTGATCTTATCACATGTGATGATTAATTTCATGTATCAACTTGACTGAGCCATGGGGTGCCCAGATATTTGGTCAAACATTATTTTAAGTATGTCAATAAGAGTTTTTCTGGATGAGATTAGCATTTGAATTGGTAGGCTGAATAAAGTACCTTGCCCTGCCCACTGTGGGTGGACCTCATCCAATCTATCAAAGGCCTAAATAGAAGAAAAAATCTGAGTCTGAGTAAGAGAGAATTTGTGCTCTCAGTCTTCACTTGCCTTCAGACTCGGAATTCATCTAGAACTTAGGACATTAGCTCTCCTGGTTCTCAGGGTTTTGGCTTCCTGGATCTCCACCTTGCCAACTGCGGATCTTGGGACTTCTTGGCCTCCACAATCACATGCCAATTCCTTATAATAAGTAAATAAATACAAATCCTGTTTCTCTGGAGAACCCTGACAAGTACATCAATATGCTACAGAAAATTCTTGACTTAAAGTAACAATGATATTTTTGGTGGGGAGCAATTAAATGATACTGAAGTCTGTCTATAAGCATAAATAGAAGAGCTAGAAAAGAGTGGTGATCTATAT
This sequence comes from Hylobates moloch, assembly GCF_009828535.3. NCBI lineage: Eukaryota > Metazoa > Chordata > Mammalia > Primates > Hylobatidae > Hylobates > Hylobates moloch. The sequence goes on from NW_026652336.1 coordinate 442,112, forward strand.
TCTTTGCCTATTGCTGCATAAAAATCACTCCAATATTTTGACACAAAACAACAAACACTCATCATCTCATGATTTCTTTGATTTGAGGGTTTGGGAGTGGCTTAACTTAGTGGTTTTGGTTGAAAGTCACTCAGGATATTTGGCAATGATGAACATTGGATTAATGTTCTAAAACTGGGTTGTGAGGTTGGTTAAAATTTACTAAAAATTATTAAATGGATCTATGGTCTGAGCGTTTGTGTCCCCTTCAAATTCTTATGTTGAAACCTAATCCCCAATGTACTAGTATTGAGAGGCAGGGCTTTGGGGGTGATCAGGCCATGACGGTGCAGCATTCATGAATGAGGCTAGTGCCTTTACAGAAGAGCCCAGGGGGGCATGCATGCCTCTCCCACTCGGAAGGCTGCAGCAAAAGGTGCCATCTATGGAGGGAAGAGAGAGCCCTCACCAGACACAGAATATGCTGGAGCCTGAATCTGCAACTTCCTAGCCTCTAGAACTTCCCAGCCTCTGGAAGGAATACATTTCTGTTCTTGATAAGCCAGCCAGTTTATGGAATGTTTGTTAGAGCAGCACATGAGGGCTGAGACAAGTGGTAGACTTATGATGGGTGAGTAAATGAATTCTATCTCAGTAAAGCTGTTAAAAAGAAAAAGAAAAACAAAGCTAAAGGTAGTTTCCTTAAAAAAATTAGTGAAATCAGTAAAGTTTAGCAAGACAGATCAAGGAAGAGAAAAGGAGAAAATACAAATTACCAATATTAGGGATGAAAAGAGAAACATAACTGTGTATCCTACAGATATTAAAAAGCTAACAAGAGTATAATATAAACAACTTTACAACCTTGAATTTGACAATTTAGATGAAACAGACAAATAAATTCTTTGAAAAAAATTCCAGAGGTAATAGGAAAAGAAATAAAGAATCTTAGGTATTTTATGAAGCCAGAATAACTTAGATACCAAGACTTCACAAGCACCTTACAAAATACATACATGCAAAACTCTTAAATAAAAATTAGCAATCAAATATAACAATATACAAAAAATACATTATTACCAAGTAAATTTATTCTGGGAGGTTAATAGTAGCTTAATACTTGAAAGATATTCATCATAACTCACCACATATGGTGAAATTCAAATACATCCACAAAGGCTTTAATAATTCCCCTTCAATACTGTGGTAGAACGTAATTCCCCTGCCCTTGAGTGTGAGCTGGACTTACTGACTCCTTTATAACTAATAGAATGAAACATAGTGATGATATCTAACTTCAGAGACCAGTTTATAAAGGACACCGTGATTTTCTCCTCTCTCTCTTTCTTGGATTATAGTCAACCCTCTGTATCTGTGGGTTCCTCATCCATGGATTTCATTGACCCCACATTGAAAATATTCAAAATAAATAAATAAATAACAATGCAACAATAAAAATAATACAAATAAAACATACAGTATAACAACTATTTACATAGCGCTTAAATAGTACTTGGTATTATAAATAACCTAGAGTTGATTTAAAGTATATGGAGGAGAAAGGTATATGTGTGTAGGTTATACGCAAATACTATGCCATTTTATATCAGGAACTTGAGCATCTGTGGATTTTGATATCTGCAGAGGATACTGAAACCAATACCCCACAAATACTGAAGGATGACTATACTCACCTTGAAGTAACCAAACAGCTTTATGGTAAAATATATATAACATAAGATTTGCCATTTTAACTATTTTTAAGTGTAAAATTCGGTGGCATCAATTACATCTTCACTGTCTCATTCCAAAATTCTTCCCATACCCCAAGCAGAAACTCTGTACCCATTAATCTGTTACTGATTTTAAACAATAAAAGTTTTCATTTTCTTTCATTATCTCATTGGACGTAATATATAGTCAGCAATAACTTAGTTAAAGCGTTTTCTTATATTTAAATTTAATTATAGGTTACTTCTCTTGGGAAGGGAGGAATGACAATTGATTCTAACCATGGTCTAATAACTTTAACTGTTCTGGAGCTAACTTTACCTGTCTTTAGAAGGTTTGGAATCATGGTATTAACTACATCCTCTATTTCATGAACAGCTTCCTTGGGCACAATAGTTATGTTCTACCCATTGAGATAGATACAAAACAGGGTGAGATGTGTTCAGGAAAATAAGCTTGTTATTAATACTTTTAATATAACAAATACTGTTATGGTCCAGACACCAAGCTGAGCAATTTACAAGGTTTACCTCATTTAATCCTCATGACACCCCTATGACATGTTTACTATTTCTATGTGCATTATTCAGAATAAGCTTGTGACATCTCAGCAATGTCACTGAGCCACTAATCCACACACGCACTCTCCTTCAGGTAATACCTTCACTACCTAAGGCAGGTGAAAAAGGAAACATAACCATGAGAGCTAGGTCAGGGGACAGAGTGGAATCAAGACACTAGGGTCACCCTTGTGAGAAGAGCATATAAACTATCATGCTAGGATGCTTTGACATCTGACTTGAGTTTTCTTTGTTTGTGTTGGGCATGCATCACATAGCGTGGTGTTAAGTACATGGGTTGACTCTGAAATAAAGCCATCTGAGTTTACATGAGAGCCATGGAATTTATTAAGTCTTAGAATTTACTAAAGCTTTTACTTATGAAGGCAAGTTAACAAACCTGTGTAAGTCTCTACTCTGAACAATGCACATAGAAATAGTAACCATGTCATAGGGGTGTCATGAGGATTAAATGAGGTAAACCTTGTAAATTGCTTAGCTTGGTGTCTGGACCATAACAGCAGTTGTTATATTAAAAGTATTAAATTAAAATGAAACAGACCAATAAATAATTGTCAGTAAGTGAAGGTTTATGTGCTGCTTTTGAGATTCATAAACATGGCTGAAAAGAGAAGGGGTTTAATGAACAAGACTGTTCAAAATGTCAAGTTTACAGATTATCAAAACTGTCTCTTTAAATAGTGTTTTGATGTCAAGTTTTGGAATGGAGCAAATTAAATATTCCTTTCACAGTCTTTCTCTTCCAATTCTAAGATGCCAAATTTCAGACAAGTGCCTGAATTCCAAGTGACATTCCAACATAGCCCTGTTATAAAGTGCTTTTATGCTCATTCTTCTATAACCTTGATTTAGTCCATTTGTTTTTTAGGGGAGGAGGGTTTCACCTTCAATAGCTACGTGAGAAGTCTAGAGACACATTCAAGTTTATGAGAAGTTTGTACTTTGCATTGTTTGTGATTATTCTGACTCAAGCTGAACATCCCATTTCTCTGTATTGCGACAGCTCGGGCAATTGCACACCTGAGCATGTCCTTGGAATGTGTGAGACACAAACATTCCAAATTGTAGGGATGCCAACTATTCCAAGTATGTATCCAGAGTTCCCCACACGTATCATAGCAAACAAGAACAAAACAACCTCATCCCATTGCTTGAACATGTTGGGCCACCTCATGTTCTCAGGCCACCATCCTCCACCTCAGGTCACATGGTGAACATCCGTAAGTAAGGATTATTCAGACTGAAGGCTAACAAGTAAATAAATAAATGACCCAGGATAAGCCATGGTATCTAGTTCAGGGTTTTATTAGAGATAGTGGATAGAGCAGTTATTGGGTCTACTCTTGATCAGGTCAATGATTTCCCGAAGTCTAAATACATCCAACAGATGTGACACACTAGACTGCCATGGTCTCGGTAGCCAAGGAATTTGCTCCCAAGTGGAAGAGAAGGGAGCAGTGGTGCTTCTTGATATCCTGTGGGCATTCTCAGCCCAGAAAAGGGAGGCTCTTATGAACCCTCTGAGGAATAATACATTCTTTTAAACACAGAAGAATCTAGCAGAAGCTTATACAGGAAGAGGACTGCAAGTGTAAACCAAGACCTAGCACCTGGCAGGCCAGTCATATAACCTGGCCACACTTGGTGGTGGGGAGAGAGGAAGCCGGCCCAGTGTTCCTACAAGCACTGCCCAGCTCGATTCCCAGGCCTGTGGCAAAGCACCACATGCAGTCTTCATTTCACTCTGGAAGCTATCAGTACAGCCCAAGTGTTTTTATTGCAGGCTCGAAAGGGCTGAAACTGCCGGTGGCCATTTGGGGTTGGGGTTGAGAGACAGGGACTGACACTTGCAAAGCCTTGAAATGCCACCACTACTAATCATAAGGAATGAAAGTATTGCCATATTGACTATGCAACATTTTGTAACAATAGTACATTTTAAAATTAATGTTTGCTGAATTGTTGCTCAATTAAATTGATGCTGCTATCCCCAAATGCCAAACTATTTCCATTTTTCTGTTGCAGAAAAAAGAACGTCACCTCTATAGTTATAACCTTGACATGGAAAATAAGTATATATATTTTGTTTTTGTATTTATGCTAAGGTCGAACATATTTTATGTTGCATAAACTCTACAGTTATTATTATAGTAAGTTCTGCATTTTAAAATTTATTTCCATTTTTATCTTATGGTAGAATATTGAGGTTGATGCCAATATTTTGCTATTATATGTAAATACTACAATGATCATCTTTTTACTTTTAGATAAAGTCGCAATAGTAGGATCCTGATCAAAGGTATTTTTACTTGTCAGTATGTTTGTCTGTCAGTTTTCACAGGACAGATGCTGCAAACCTGGCTTCAGTAACACTGCATTCATTACATCAAGTATATCACGGAGGGGACACTTCCTTCACTGCTGACACCTCATTAGTCATAAAAGGTATCCTATCAGCCTTTTAAATATAATTGCATTCACACATCACAATGTTAATCATCATTTGATGTTTTCATATTAAAAATATTTCCTACTATGCAAATTTTCTGTACTTAAACTTGAAGCTCTCATTCAATTCTCAATAGTTTGAATAACAAATACATTTTCCTATATAAGCCAAAAATATTTTCCAAGTTATCTGTTTTTCCTTTCGATAGGTATTTTTCTTATATGTTTCATGATTTGTATAGTCTCATGATTGGGAGTCACTGGGAGATCTCACCTCTTGCAGCACCCACACTCCCACACTTGACACAATCCTAAAACTAATGACAGCATCATCTCACTTACACGCGGGATATAGCAAGGGTGGACTCACTCACGTGCGTAGAGAGCAGAATGGAGGTGACCAGAGGCTGCAGGGAGAGGCTGGGGAGGTGTTAGTCAAAAGACACAAATTTCAGTTAGACACAGGAATCAGGTCAGGAGATCCACTGCAAAACATGATGACTATAGTTCCCAACAATGTATTATATTCCTGAATATTGCTACAAGAGTAAGTTTCAAGCATTTTCACCACAAAAAATGATACGTTTTTGAGGTAATTCACATGTCAATTAGTTTTATTTCACCATTCCACAACAGACACACATTTCAAAACATGCTGTACTTTATAAATACATACAATCTTTGTCACTTAAAAAATAGTATAAAAGAAGCCACTAAGAGGAAAAAAACTCATGCCAAATGACTAATATGATGAATCATTTGAGGAATATTGGTGAAATAAGATTAAGAGAAGATTACATGGAAGAAAGAAAGACCCACAATCCGTCTAGAGGAAGGACAGTCACCAAGGGGAGCTAGCGGGGTGGCGCTGTCAGGACCACCAGGGCCACGCGTGGAAGGAGGGGATGTGAGGGGCTGCCAGAGCTCACCCTTCTCATCCCTGCACTTGTCACCCAGGAGGATGGGCTCAGGGGCAGGATCCTCCCATCAGCCTGCTGAGGATGGGGTGTGGAGGTGCGAAACTCAAGTGTGTACAAAAGGTTACATTTGTATGAAAGCTTGTTTTTGTCTTTTTTTCTGATTAGATTTTTTCTTTCTAAACTGAGCTATCATTGACCTGGTTGTGTAAATTCAGTGAATGTCAATTTCCCCTCCAAGCCAATCTCTATCCGAAGGTTTTCGGTCCTTACTCAGTGTGGTGTGGAAAGTAGGCATCATGTGAACCATTTATTGGTAGACGCTAAATGAATCTGGCACAAGCTGGAGCATGACATTAGAAGACACAGAAATGTCTTCTTCCCTGTAGTAGTGAAGAAGATATTGATGCTGAAGATGCATGTGAAAAGACTGAATAAATTTTCTAACTAAAAATGAAAGCATCAAACATACCCTGCAATAGAGTCATAGTTCTGAGAAAAATTTAATATATTCTGTAACTAAAAAACCCTGAAGTGCAAGAGAGGCAAACTATGTTGAAAAGAGTAAATACTTTTTTCCTTAAATAGACTTACTATAAATTATAAGAAAAAACTTTTAAATATTTTTCTGAGGTTTATTCTACATATTATTAAAAGATATAAAACATCTACGAAACATGTAAGCAATATTAACGAAGAAGCTACAACATACACAGCTCCACTGGTATGGAGAGCCAGATGCTCTGGTCCACACTCACACTCTGAGCAATGCCGCTCCTCTGGAGACTCCTCAGCAGGAGGGACGGCCTCTGGTGTGCTGGGGAAGGAGCCAGAGGCAGACGAAGGGCAAAGGAGATGGGCGGGACTGCCCTGAGGGTGGGCACCCAGTTTCAGGGCAATCAGGACACTGAGCACAGGGCGACAGAGCCATGGGAGTGGGCTCCGGACAGAGTCGGGCTCTCTAGGTGGGTAGCAGAGTCCCTGAACTAATTTCCTGTTGCTGCTACAACAACAAACTACAAACTTGGGCCTCAAAACAGCACACGTTTATCATCTTACAGTCCCAGAGGTCAGAAATCCAAAACAAGTCTCACTAGGCTGAAATCAAGGTGTCAGCAGTGCCGCACTCCTTCTGGAGGCTCTGGGGAAGAGTCCATTGTCTCATCTCTGCCAGCTTCTGGAGGAAAGCCACCGTCACGCCCTGGCTCACGGCCCCTTTTTCCAGTCAGCAGTGTCAGGCTGCATCTTCCTCATGTGGCCATCTCCCATCCTTCTGAATCTCTTGTCCACTTCTATAGATGATTACATGGGACCCACCTAGATTATACAAATATTTTCAGCATCTGTAAGTTAATCACAGGGGCAAAATCCCTTTTAAAATGTAAAGTTAATGCATTCATAGGTACCGGAGATCAGGATGTGGAAAATATTTGGAGGGGGTCAGTATTCTGCCTGCCGTAGCCCCTATACCTGTGATACTCCCAGGGCTTGATCAAGGCAGATGCACAACCTCTCTGGACAAACACATCCTCCGTAGAGGCCTGCAGGATTCACACACATGAAGATCAAGCAGCAAGCCCACAACCAACACCAGCAAAGACCAAGGAGGCGAGCCACGAGAGAGGTGCAGCAGCAGGCGCAGACGGCAGACTCTCACCCTGCAGGAAGTGGGCATAGATGATCAGAAATGAGCATGAAGATATTAGAAAGATCAAAGACACAGACAGAGAGAAAGAGAGAGAGAGTGAGAGACAGACACAGAGAAAGACAGAGAAAATGAATGAAGGAGTGGCAATATTTGAAAAGGAAATGGGGAGAATTTTCAGAAATTATGGGAAAATATACAGATTTATGATGCAAAACATATGTTAAACTGAAAAATAAAGTAAAATGTACAGGACACGTCTTCTGCCCTGCCTCACATCTTCTTGGCCACTGTTTACTATAATAATTGTTGCAGCAACCATCTTTCTGCAGGGACAGCTGGCAGCATCATGCCTCAGCTGCAACTCATATCCCTTGCTTTTTGTTCCAGTACTTCTCTGATGTACATGGGAACCTGATAGACACCCACACATGCACCAAACCTGAAAATTCAAGGAGGTTAGCATTTAATAGAATAATCCTGACCACTGGGGAACAGAAACTGGTGGATAAATGCTCCCTCCCCTAGTGCATGCCCACACAGCCAATTCTGGGGCACATTCTAAAAAGCACTCAGAATATCCCAGAGGGCTTGAGCCCCAAGTTTCCACAAAAGTGATTAGACCAATAACGTACCCTTGCATCGGGTCTCCCTACGTCCTTATTCTATTTTTCCAGTATCATTTTTCCTCTCCCTGGCCTCAATTTCCCCAAAATAAACTACCTGCCTTCAAGACTTTGTGTCAGTTAGGCTCTGATTTCTGGGGGGAATCAGAGCTAATTTTAAAAGGTGAATTTCCACATATGCTGGAGAATAACTGCAAAATATGAAATATAATAGAAAGTCTTAAAATTATTTAGAGAAAGAAGGAAACATCCAAAAAAGACATTATTGTAAGACATAGCAGACTTCTCAACAATAAGAGAATAAAAACAATAGAAAAATATTTGAAAAGGGTGAAAGAAAACAACTATTAATCTAGAACAGTGTAACCAGCAAAACCATATTTTAAGAGCCAGAGTAAAATAAAAAAAAATTCTAGATAAATAGAAACTGGAAAGCTTACCGCCAATACACCTACATTAAAGAAACTTCTAAAGAATGTTCTTCAGGATGTAGAAAATAAACTTAGAAAGATGTTATCAAATACAAAAGAATGGCAGGAAAAGAAATTGGCAAACATGTATAAATCTAAACAAGCAAAACCTCTAAGATGTAATAAAAATAATGTCTAATTTCAGAGTTAAAAAGTAAAACACACTTAAATCTTGAGCAACAATAAATGTAAGGAAAAAAGAGCATTCAAAGTTAAAATGTTGCAAGTATCCCACAGCAGTGAGTACAGAGGTTGAGATATTAATTTTAGACTTAGTTCCATATACAAGGTAACATTTTAAAATTTAGCCTCCAGAAAAAGAGAAATAGAATTTTAAACTTCCAAACACACTGAAGACTAAACAGAATAAAAATGAGGAAAAAAGAAACAGCAAAGTAGAATAAATGAAGAGCAAAAAACATGAAATGAGAGAAACAAATTCAAATATATCTGTGACCACAATAAATATAAATGATCTAAACTCTCCCACTAAAATATACAGAATGTCAGGCTGGCTTAAAGATAAGAATAAAATGGGTCTATCTCTATGTGGCTTGCAAAAGGCTTGCCTAAATCATAAGAACACAGAAGAGTTGAAACTAAAACAATTGAAAATTTTACCAAGCACATACTACCAGAATGTGTATTTCTAAATGCTTACAATAAAAAAGAAGTACAAAGAAACTTGAAAATAGAAATCAGCTAAATAGAAAAGAAAGATAAAATAGAGAAGATAAGTACAGCAACAAAAAGTAGGATCTTAGAAAAGACTGTTTAATAAAAGAGGTAAACCTCCACTGAGATTGCCAAGAAAACAGACTCTAGTATATGATAGAACTGAACAGGGAGGCATGCCCACATGTAGAAAAGAGACTGAAATAATGAAATTACTAAAAAAACCTTATTCCAATGCATCCGAAAACAAGTAAAATGAACAAACTTCTAGAAAAATACAGCTAACAAAAAACAAGTTCAAGATGAAATTTTAAAAACCTTAACACTCCTATAATTATAAAGAAATTAAAATAATGTTTCCAAATGTTAGGCTCAAACTGTCTTGCAGACTAATTCAACAAACTTTTCAGAAGCAGATTATTTCAGAAAATAGAGGAAAAAAGGAAAATATTCCATAACTCTATAATTCATATGAAGCCAATATAACTTTATAATAAAACTAGAGAGAACAGTATAAAAATGAAAAAATCCAAATTAATTTTTCTTTACAAACATACGTAAAATAAATCATAACTAAAATTTATAAATATTAATTAAAATCATAGCTTAATCCAATAATATATAACAAAGATAATATATCATGAGCAAATTGCAAATGCCAGGACTTTCACATTTAAAAAAAACTATAAATACCATTCAAGACATTAAATACTTAAAGAGTAAATATTTTATAACCACCAATAGATGCAGAACAAATTTTGATAATTCATCTCTATTCATGATTTTTTTAAAAAATTTCTGGCAAACACAATAGAAAGAAACTTTTTTAGCCTGATGAAGAGTTATTTACAAAAAGGTTATATATAAAACATCAGTCTTGATGGTGATACCTTTGAAATAATATCTTTAAAATCAATAATGTGCCAGGCATGGTGGCTCACACCTGCAATCCCAGCACTTTGGGAGGCTGAGGTGGGTGGATCACCCGAGGTCAGGAGTTTGAGACCAGCCTGGCCAACATGGTTGAAACCCCGTTTCTACTAAAAAAATACAAAAAAAATTAACCAGGCGTCATGACACACACCTGTAACCCCAGCTACTCGGGAGGCTGAGGCAGGAGAGCCGCTTAAATCCGGGAGACGGAGGTTGCAATCAGCCAAGATCGAACCTTTGCACTCCAGCCTGGGCAAAAAAGTGAGACTCTGTCTCAAAAAAAAAAAAAAAAAATCAATAACAAGATAGGGTATTCATTATTACAATCTCATTCAACCTTGCACTGTAGATCTTCCCCAGAGCAGTAATGCAAAATATAGAAATAAAGCCATAACAATTAGAAAAAAAAACAAAGCTGTCATTATTTGGATATAACTTTCTGCATATGAAATCCAAAAGAATGCATGAAAAAATTATTAGAACAATGAGAGCGTTTACTAAGTAGCTGACCAGTAAATGCATTATATATGTCATCAACAACCAGAAAACGTATTGCTTAAAAAATACAATGCCTATATATGTAACATATATGTTATATATGTTACGTGTATATGTATGTTATATGTACATATGTACATGTTATATGTATATATTACATATACATGTAGAGCCAGATACATATACACTTAGCCATATACATACTTATAATAAAAATAATAACAAAATTTTTAAGTCACCTAAGAAAAAGTCTAACATAAATCATGTTAGATCTCTGAGAAAATTTACAAAAACTTAATTTACAACATTAAGAAAGACGTAAGTAATTACTGTATTTTGGATTAAAAAACTCAATATTGTGAACATTTTATTTCTCTCAAAATTAAAATATAGAGTGGAAGAAATTCCAATCACAATTCTCTAGAGCTTGTCCTGGAACTTGACTAGCTGCTTTATAGTTTTACATGGGAAAAAAATGTGAAAATAAACCAATCAACACGCTCCTGAAGGAAGAGGATGAGAAAGAGAAAGAAGGAAAGGTGGAAAAGGGGTGACTTGGCCATCAGATTTCAAGATTTTCTATAAGGTTTCTCTGGTAATTAAGACAGTGTGGTATAGGTGCAGGAGCAGAAACATGGATCAGCAGAACAGAATAGAGATCCCTGAAACAGACTAATGAATACATGAAAATATTATATATGATAGAGATGGAAGTATAGACAATTAAGAAAAAAGGGACTATAGAATTAATGAAGCTGGGAGAAATGGTTGGAAAAAATAAAAAAACTTTATCCCTACTTTACACAAAAGCAATGTCGATATATTGAGAAATAAAACATGAAAGGCAAAATTTTAAGCTTTAAGATGTATATATCATAAAAAAAGAAAAAAATGATGGGAAGTTTCTTGGCAGGTACAATGTGCATTGCTCCAGTGATGAATGCGTTATTGAAGGCCCTGACTCCACCACAATGAAATCTATCAATGTAACAAAATTGCACTTGTACCCATGGTTACATACACCTTTAAAAAAAAGTTGAAAGAGAAATACATGTTTTACTAGATCTTACAAAAAAAGGAAAAGAAAAGAAAGAAATTCAAGAGACAAGCCACAGTCTGGGAGAAGACATTAGTGACAATATCCCACAAATAATTCACAAATTGAATATATGAATAACTTTATAAATCTACAAGAAAAAGAACAAAAAAATAGAAAAATGGACAAAAGACATGAATAGATGGAAGACTAATGGGAAAAAGGAAACAAAAGAAAGGAAGCAAGCAAAGAAGGAAGCAAGGAAGAAAGGAAGGAAGAAGAAAAGAAACCTTTCTCAATTTCATTAGTAATTAAGGATGTTTTATTTTCAAAATAAAGACACAATAAGACATTGTTGTCAAAATAAGAAAATAATGATAACATTCTATACCTACTCAAAATTGGTAAAAATTTAAAAGTCCAATATACCATGTGTTAGAAAGAATGCTGATTCAACAAGAATTTATACTTTTACAGTGGGTACATAAATTGGTACAATCATTTTTTGAGGAATAACTGGTATTAATCAAAACAGCATGGTACTAGTATGAAAAGACTCAGAGATCAATGGAACAGAATAGGGAACCCAGAAATAAAACCACATATTTACAGCCAACTGATTCTGACAAAGTTGACAAGAACATACACTGGGGAGACACGCCTTTTCAGTAAGTGGTACTGGGGAAATTGGATTGCTTTATGCAAAAGAATGAAGCTGGATCTCTAACTCTCCATATACAAAAACCAAGTCAAGAGTGATTAAAGACTTAAATGTAAGACTGGAATCTAAAAATAGTATTAGAAAACCTAGGGAAAACTCTTCTGGACATTGGCCTAGGCAAAGAATTCATGACAAAAATCTCAAAAGCACAGGCAACAAAAACCAAAAAATAGACAAGTAGGACTTAATTGAACTAAAAACTTTCACACAGCAAAAGAAATAACCAACAAAGTGAGCAGACAATCTGCAGAATGGGAGAAAATATTTGCAAACTATGCATCCAACAGGGGACTTCCTTGGGAAATTCCAAGGGAATTTCAACTCAACAACAAACACCTCAACAACAAAAAGTCAATCCCCTTAAAAAGTGGGTAAAGGACATGAATAGATATTTTTCAAAAGAAGATGTACAAATGGACAAAAAGCATATGAAAAACTGCTCAACATCACTAATTCTCAGACAGGTACAAATTAAAACCCCAATGAGATATAATTTTACACCAGTCAGAATGGCTATTATCAGAAAGACAAAAAAATAGCAAATGTTGGCAAAGAATGCAGAGAAAAGGGAGTGCTCATACCCTGTTGGTGGGAATGTAAATTAATACAATCTCTACGAAAAACAGTATGAAGATTTCTCGAAAAGCTAAAAATGAAACTACCATTTGACCCAGCAATCCCTCTAATTAGTATCTACTCAAAAGAAAAGAAATCACTATATCAAAATGATACCTGCCCTCATATGTTTATTGCAGCACTATTCACAATGGCAAAGATATAGAATCAACCTAAGTGTCCAATAGCAGGTGATTGGATAAAGAAAATGTGGTACATATATACAACATTATTCAGCCATATTAAGAATATTATTCAGCCATAAAAAGAATGAAATCATGTCTTTATAGGGATGGAACTGGAGCCCATTATCTTAAGTGAAACAACTTAGACACAAAGACAAATACCTCATGTTCTCACTTATAAGTGGGAACTAAACATGTGTACACATGAACATACAGTGTGAAATGATAGACAGTGTAGACACAGGAGGGTGAGTGTACAGGAGGAGAGTGGATGATGGGCAATTACTTCATGGGTACAATGTTCATTATTCAGGTGATGGATACCGTGGAAGCCCTGGCTTCACCATTACACAGTCTATCCATGTAACAAAATTACACTTGTACCCCATAAATTTATACAAAAAAATAAATTTAAAAAATCCAAACATTCAAGTACCCTATAAAACAACAATTCAATTCTTAGGTGTATACCTAGAGAAACATTGGGGCATGTTTCTCAGGAGACATGTACCAGCATGTTTATACAGTACAATACAAATGTCCTTAGACAGAAGAATAGTTAAATAAATATCAGTGTATTTGTACAATTAATATTACACATCAGTGAAAATGAATAAACTATAGGTACAGGAAATGACATTGATGAGTCTTAAAAATACAGAGTTGAAAAAGAAAATCAATTCTCAAAAGATTACATACAGTATGTACTATAACATTTATATAAAGCTCAATAAACAACTATATATATATAAAATCCCTAATATGTATATATATCACTAATATTTGTCTCCCTAAAAATATCCCATATGCATATAGGGATATACCAACCTTCCAAATAACACTTCTTAACTTCTTTCATTTTCTCAGTTAGATTCCTTGGTCTGTCATGTCACTGGCACTCCTGTTAGTACCTTAAACTGTCTTTCATTATATTCTACCCACCTGGAAAAATCCCTTTGCTCAGGCAACAAGTACAGAGAAGGTCCAATAACAATTCAGAGGTTCCTAAATAAACTCCAACTGAGCAGTCTTCACGGGCCCTCAGTCATTCTGGCTCCTCCAATCTCACTCTTCACTGCTTCAAATCTGTTTCACTGTTACCCAGCTTACAGCGCCACCCTCATCCTCAGCACTTACAACAAATGCTTACAATTTTTACTTTAAAAATAAAACACACCTTTGTCACCTGGACAGGAAACTGATAAAACTAACCTGTGTACTCACACTTCCTTCCTATTACAAAAGAAACTGCCAATTCTCCAACCTCTTCACCTAGGCTTTGGAGCTTCTCCACCCCACTGATTATTATAGAAGCTTTTGTCGCGTTTGTGTAGTAAGCTTTTCCCTCTCAATAATGCAGAACCAGGTACATAATTTGTGGGTCCCAGTGCAAAATGAAAATGCAGAACAGCTGGCTCAGAAGTTATAAAGAATGTCAAGCTGGCAGCAGCAGAGCCTTAATCCAAGGGCAGGGCCTTGTGAGTCCAGGACCACCGCAAGTCAGATTTATGGCGGGATCCTTCCCATCAGCTCAGAGAGGATCCATTCGAAAACAGCAAATCCACCTCTATCATTGTTCCCGTCCTGCTATGAAAGACCCTCTCCTCCCCCTTAGAAACGTACCTAGCGTTGTCTCTATTTGTTGTCCCTCACACCTGCCCATACCTCAATGCATTCCAAGCTGCCTTCACTCCAGTGGCTTCATGGAGAGCATTATGTCCCAGGGCCGCCACGGGCTGTGGGGTTGCCAAGTCAAACAGTTGTTTTTCAGTTCTCTCCCCCTTCTGAAAACACTTTTCTTAGCTTCCACGAGCCACACTGTCTTGTTCTTACCTCTGCAAGAGATTCTTTGTCTTCTTTGCAGAATCATCCTCCTCACCTAGACAGTCAGTGAACACTAGAATAACTTAAACAAACCAGCCCTTCCCTCTTGCAAATATACCTTCTTCCCTTGGTGTTCTCATTGGAGTCCACATCTTTAGTTTAACTTCTTTATGGTGTTTACATGATGGTATAGGATTGGCATATTTTTATGTAGCTAAAACTGCCATTTCCCTCCCTTTGTAGTAGATTTACTGGCCTATTTAGGAAGGCTTTCTCCCCCAAATCCTAGGAACAACCTATTTGTTTCTTACCACTTTTATGTTTTTTAATTTTTTAAAACACAATTTTTGAATACTATTCCAGCAGCATCTATTTTATATGTGGTGTTTACATTTTAAACCAATTATTTGAGTTTCCAACATCATCTGCCTAGTAATTTGAAATCTCACTTTATCATTTTTTGTAATAAACAAAGATTATTTTTATGATCAGAGAAAGTGACAAGTTTTAAATAAAAAAAAATTGTATACAATGAAATCTGTTTTTTCTTCACAATTTATCAGAGTCATAAATGATCAAAACTAAATAATTCTTTATCACATTTTCTGATAGTTTTCCAATCATTTCATTTTCTATTCAAATCTTAAATAAATTATAATTTTTAAATTTGTTTTTCTCACTTCAGAATATAAGCTCTGTGAGAGCAGGGGGTTTGTATCTATTGTTCCATGCCATATCCCTACCCTAGAGCTTTAAACAGACTGGCAGGAAGTGTTTAATACACATTTGTCATTAATAGCTAGATAAGTAATTGAATGAATGATTTGGTAGCCAGTTTCTCTAATCTTGTACTTATTTATTTTTTCAAGGTGTTTTAAATCACCTTGAATAATCAATCTTTTTTTTTTTTTTTTTTTTTTTTTTTTTAAGACAGGATCTTGCCTTGTTGCCCAGACTGGAGTACAGTGGTGCACTGCTACCTCGGCTCACTGCAACCTCTGCCTCCAGAGTTTAAGCGATTCTCCCACTTCAGCCTCCCAAGTAGCTGGGATTACAGGCATGCAACACTATACCCGGCTAATTTTTGTATTTTTTGGTAGACACGAGGTTTTACCATGTTGGTGGGGCTGATCTCCAACTCCGGACCTCAGGTGACCCGCCCACCTTGGCTTCCCAAAGTGCTAGGATTACAGTCATGAGCCACTGCAACCAGCCCGAATAATCAATTATTAAACTCTAATATGTCATTGGTCTATAATTATAATTATAAACCCTATTGGTTCCATTGATTTAATTGTCTAGGGGCATGCCAGTATGACTGCATTCCAATTACTGTGCCGGTATGTTACGTTTGTATATGTTTTGGCTACAATATCTGAACTTCCCAGAATAGTTTCCAACAGTCTTATATTTGAATAAATAGGATAATCATTTAGTTTTGTCAAACAAACATTATTTTGTGACTTCCAGATGACTCAAAAACTATTTATTAATTTGCAAAAGCTTGTTTTTTAGCCTATCCATGTACGTAGTTTGCTTTCGGGCATCCAGGGTGTGTGTCAGGGAGGAAGCAACACAGGCCCATCCCCAGGAGGCCTCTTCCCCCAGGACGCCCTCGGGCGCCGTGGAAGAGAACTGGAGATGCTATGAAGGCAGGGCCACCCCATTGGCCAGGAAGACAGAGGCAAGCGATATCCACGGGCAGAGGGAGCGCAGACATGGGCGGAAGAGCAGCGGCTTCCAAAGGCTGCAAGCAGGGAGGAACTGGCACCAAAAAGAGGGGCTGAGAAAAGGAGCCCGCAGAGCGGCGCCGGGACCCTGTGCTTAGACAGGGAGAGAGAGAGGCATATGGAGGAAGGACCCAGGAAAAATGGAGGAGTACTTTATTTCCTTGTATTTCCTGATCAGAAATTTGACGTTCAGCGTAAGAAAATTAGAAAGCAAAAATTTATGAAAAAGAAAATAACACTCACCCATCATGTGAGAAATGAGGACTAATAACTTTTACTTTCTAATGTTTTACTTTGTAGCCAAAAAAAGCTAAATATTTTTATAGTTTCACATATATGTTTTCCCCTTCCGCATCCATTTCCTGGGCCTAATACTTTCATCTTTTTTTTCCCACCTTTTTTGATCATATTTTAAATCTTTCTTTCAAACAGACGATAGCTGGATTTTATTTTTTAGTTGAATCTGGTACGCAGTCATTTCTATGCTCAGGGGGAGGACCCACAACCAAGACCCCTTGCTGGGTTGTTTCCAGGCCTTGGATCCTTGCTGGCTCTCAGTGGTGAGAGACTGAGTACACAAAGGGACAATGGCCAGAGCATCTAGAAGAGTAGAACTCCCACCCACCCCCTGCAGCAGCCAGCCCTGGAGGTCAAGCCGTCATCTACGGGAACCAGCCCAGGAGGCCAGCCTGCTCCAGGCCAGGCTTGTAGGAATTCAGATTGCTCTCTTTAGAAATAATATGCCAAATTAAACATTGCAGTCTGTAATAATCAGACCCAAACAGCCAGGACTTGATTAATAACTCACAGTTTCCTAGATTTCATTCCTGCTTCCAATCTAGGGCCAACCAGAGAAAGCCCAGTATGTCCCCTAGCCAGTCCCATGGGATGCCCACTTCTCACCAGCTGCCCCCGGCTTCCTCAGGCCCACAGCCCCTGCAAGGGCCGCCGAAGCCTCCCCTTTTCCACGGTGAAGCTTCTCCACTCCTTGCCTGCCTGAGTCTGTCGGGATGCAAGTGATGGCCATGGACCCCCTTGCTATAGCAGCTGCGAATAAACAACCTTTGCCTGCTTATTTGGGTGGTCTTCATTTGTTTCCACAGTGGGAGACATCAGTTCCTTGACACGTGACCCTCTCCACAGGGCAGCTCAGGACATGGCAGCCAGCTCCCCTCAGAGCAGAGACAGCAGCCCAAGGCTGGAACTGCAGTGTTCATGTTGCTAACCTCAGCAGTGACAGCCATCACTTCCGCTGTGTCTCATTCTTAGAAACCAGTCATTGGCCCAGCCCACACGCAGGGGAGGTCATTACACACAGGTGCGCTGGCCAGGAGGTGGGGATGACCTCCACCCACCCCACCTAGCGTAGTGACGAATGCACTTGATGTTATCCAATCACAACATGTATGTTATTTATGGCTTATTTTATACGGTTGTCTCTTCCTTTTGTTTTTGACTTTTTTTGATGTTTGTCATATGATTTTCCACCTGGTTATTTTGAATGTCCTCTGTACATTTCCGTTTCATTAATTGTAATTTTCCTTTTCTCTGCTCTCAGAGATAGATGCATTTGATGAGACTATTTTTTAAAACAAGGGACCTACTATTTTCCCTCCATGAAATTCGTTGTATCATTACAACGAGACTATCTGATCATACAATAAGAGGATGCCTCTGAAACAGATCCACCCCTTAAGTCTTTCATCCCGTTGTGATCTTTAAAAGTTGTTCACACACCGCTCTCTCTGTGCTGCCCTAGGCAACTCCAACGCCTTGCTAATATGTTGGTCATTTGTTAGGATTCCCTTCACATGTGTCTGGGTTTCAAGAGTCCTCATTTCCTACTCCTAAGATGTTTAGTCTTGTCAATTTTCATATACAGACAGACAGAGGTCTGTTTTCCACTGCTATTTCCTCTTCTGTTTCCAAACTCCCATGTTAAAATCTGTCCTCTTGGTTTGTTTTTACATTATTTTCACTTTTTGCTGAACAGCAAAGTGCACACATCAGAAATGAACAACTTGATGATTAAATGTAAACACACTTATGTAACTTTCACATGCCAGGAACTAAAACGCAGCCAGCACCCAGCAGCTCCGTGCCCCCTGCCTCAACCCAAGAGTAGCACCATGCCGACATCTGATGCCAGGGGTCCATTCTACCTGGCTTCAAACTTTCTGTCAAGGGAATAATGCATCATTCATTAATCTGAGCCTGACCTCTTTCACTGAAAATTACGTTTGTGGATTGATCCATGTAGCTTTAGTTAATTCTTTTGAATTAACAGATAGCTTTTACTCATATGAATTACCATTTACTCATCCACTCTACTCGTGGTGGACGTTTTGGTTGTTTCTAATTTGGAACAATTACAAACAATGCAGCTATAATCCTTTGTAGGTGCCTTTTGGCACATGTGGGCTTGAATTTGTTAATTCTATATCTAGAAGTTAAATTACCGGTTTACAGGATATAAATTTTTAATTTTAACAAATAGTTTCCAATACTTGTACTACCTCTTTGATTCCCACCAGCAATGTCTAAAGGTTCCCTGTTCATTTGTTTTTTTTTTTCTCTTTTAACTCAGCATTTGTTACGTTTAATAAAGACTTACTTGAATACTGACAACTAAAACAAAAGAATTTCAGGATTCTAAACTTTACAATTATTTACCACAACTTTATCAGTATCTTCAGAAAATCAGAGCCCTGATGTCCTACCCATGGTCCCAGTCTCATGTTGAACACTAAGAACAGGGTCAATCAGAAAACTTATAGAACGAGATGCTGTCGTGGCCGTAGAATACTTGCCACCTAGAAATTCATTTACTTCTTCTTACCTATGAAATTCCAATAGTAATTGTAACAGCTAAAATCTGGCAGACCCTAGAAACTTACTGAAGATAGCTATATTCTTTATAGCTATATTGTTTATTGGTTGCTGCTGTTTTAATTTTATTTTTATTGAGGTAAAATATATATGTAAAATTTACCATCTCTACTATTTTTAAATGTTTTATTTTTAATTTTATGGGTACATGGTAGGTGTATATATTCATGGGGTACATGGGACATTTTGATATAGGCATACAATGTGCAATAATCACATCAAGGTAAATGGGGTATCCATCACCACAAGAATTTCTCATGTCCTCGTGTTCCAAACAAGCCAATTATACTCTTTTAGTCATTTAAAAATGTACAATAAATTATTGTTGACTGTAGTCACCCCATTATGGTATCAAATACTAGATCTTATTTATTCCCTCTAACTACATATTTTTACCCATTAACCATCCCCACTTCTCTAACTTCCCCACTACCCTTCCTAGCCTCTGGTAACCATCCTTCTATTCTCTATCTCTGTGACATCAATTGTTTTCATTTTTAGCTCCCACAAATGGGTGTGAACATGTGAAGTTTGTCTTTCTGCACCTGGCTTATTTCATGTAACATAATGACCTCCAGTTCCATCCATGTTGTTGCAAATGACAGGATCTCATTCTTTTTTATGGCCGAATAGTACCCCACTGTGTATATGTACCACATTTTCTTTATCCCTTCCTCTGTCGACAGACATTTAGCTTGCTTCAAAATCTTGGCCATGGTGAACAGTGCTGCAATAAACATAGTAGTGCAGATCTCTTTTTGATACACTGATTTCCTTTCTATTGGGTATATACCCAGCAGTGGGATTGCTGGGTCATAGGGCAGTTCTATTTTTAGTTCTTTGAGGAACCTCCAAACTGTTCCCTGTAGTGGTTGCACTAATTTACATTCCCACCAACAGCACACAAGTGTTCCCTTTTCCCTGCATTCTCACCAGCATTTGTTATTGCCTGTCTTTTGGATAAAAGCCATTTTAACTAGAGTGAGATGATATTTTACTGTAGTTTTGATTTGCATTTCTCTGATCAGTGATGTTGGGCAACTTTTCATATGCCTGTTTGCCGTTTGTAGGTGTTCTTTTGAGGAATGTCTATTCAGATCTTTTGCCCATTTTTTCATCTGATTATTAGACTTTTTCCTATACAGTTGTTGGAACTCCTTATATATTCTGATCATTAATCCCTTGTCAGATGGGTAGTTTGCAAATATTTTCTCCCATTCTGTGGGTTGTCCCTTCACTTTATTGACTGTCTCCCCTGCTGTGCAGAAGCTTTTTTAACTCGATGGGATCTCCTCTTTACCATTTTCAAGAGTACAGTTGAGTGGTAATAACTATGTTCAGATTCTTTTTTCTGTCCCTCATATCTCCCTCCCCATGTACCCTTCCCAGCATCTGATAACCACCAATCTACTCTCTATCTTCAGGTGATCCAGTTTTTTATCTGCACATATGAGTAAGAACATGTGATATTTGTTTTTCTGTGCCTGATTTCTTTCACTTAACATCCAGTTACTGCAAATGACAAGATCTATGTTGCTGCACATGACAGGATTTCATTTGTTTTCATGGCTGAATAATATTCCATTGTGTATATACCACATTTGTTTTATCCTTTCATCTATTCACGGACACTTAGATCGATTCCATATTCTTGCTGTTGTGAATAGTGCTGCAACCAAAATTACTGGACCATAATGATCATTTTATTTCAGCAATTTTCACAATGAGAATGGATAACAATGAATCATTTACTGGGTTTGTATGTGGGCAATTCAGGAAATGTTCAAAAATATTAAATGAGTTCTTCATGACTCACTCAGTCACAGTTGTCAGAGCCAGTCTTGGTGATTTCTTTTAGCTGATTGCAGCCACTCTCATCTTCGATGACTCTGCTTGGTGCAGAATATCACTTGTGCATCTGCTCATTTGTCCAAACATTCCATAAGGATTATCCAGCTCTGTGTCAACACTGCCGGGAGCAGGAGGACAGCGAGGTGAAGAGGGCCGGGCTCTTCCTATTCAGATGGACCTTGTCATTTTGTTTTATTCCCCCTCCTTGAACCCTTCATAAACAATTCAAAGAAATGTACAAACCCATGTGACAAGCAATGAAGCTCGCCTGTCAGCCACTGCTTGTCTGCGGCCAAGACTCATGTGTGGCTGAGCAGGACAGAGGGTTCCCAGTCAGGAGGCATCAGCCATAGGTTGAGCTGCAAGATGCCCTGAGGTCTTGGGGACAGTGAATGTCCCCTGAAGACCACAACAGCACCATGGGATGCTAGGGAGAGCTGTGTCAAATGCTGTGCCTATGGACTCCCAGCCAAGAGGGTCTGCCAGAGGCTAAATGAATTGTCATTTCTTATGAAGAGAACAGGAAAAAGTAAACAGAAAATATTCAAAGCTACGAGAAGGCTTTTCTGGAATAAGGAAATATTTCACAATGCAGATTAACCCGCAATCAACACATTCTGGAGAACACACAGCAAGGCACAGCCCGTGAAATTGCTGTATCTCAAGGATGAAGAATCATGTAAGTATTCAGGGGGAAAAAAAGCGAGTTACATTTTGGGGAGGAAATAGCGTTCCCTATAATAACCAGAAATGCCAGAAGATAAATGAAACTATGCCCACCAGAATTGTTACGCAGTCAATTTGTCCTTCAGGTAGAAAGACCACAGATGTTCTCAAACACATAAGAATCTAGAGAGATTATTGCATCAATAGTTTTTTTAAATAAGATTTTTAAACACAAAGCGCAACAAAAGTGCTTCATAAGATCCCTACACTAATCAAAACACAGCATTTATGGTACTGAGTATTCAATCCATTTAAGTATATAACTATGGAAAGAAATAATTGTGGTGAATAGTGATTATGGAAAAGGATGTAACTGTGATTACCATGAGCACTTAATATAATACCAAACATTTGTAAGGATACAAAGAAATGGGATGGCTCACACATTGTGGGTGGAAATGCAAAATAGTCCAGTGATCCTGGAGTGGGGCAGTTTCTAAAGACTAAACCTGCGCATATCATACAACCCAGAAACTGTACTCACATGTATCTATTCCAGGGGAGTCCCTGAAAATCACTCAAAAACCTGCACATGAGTGTGCATAGATGCCTCCTGGTGATACCTTAAAACTGGAAACAACCTAAATATCCTTCACCAGGTGACTGGTTAAACAAACAGTGACACATTCATGCCACAGAATAGTATTCAGCAATAAAAAGGAATGAAATATTGATACATGCAACAACATGGATGGATCTGGGGGGATTACGTGGAGTGAAAAAAGCCAGTATCAAAAGGTTAGTTACATAATATGTGAATCCATGTATGTGCTATTCTTGAAATGACAGAATTATAGGGATGGAGAACACATTCTTGGTGCCAAGGCTTGAAGAATCCTGGTGATAGAATTATTCTGCGTCTTGGTTTGTGGTAGTCACACAAATCTACCATGTGATAAAATTGCATGGAATTAAACACATACACATATAAGTACATATAAGGCTCATGAAATCTGAATAAGGTCAGTGGATTGCATCAAAGTTGATTTCCTGGTTGTGATTTTATACTATATAATGTATATATGCAAGATGCTATCTTTGAAGGAAACTGAATGAAGGGTAAACAGAATCTCTGTACTATTTCATATATTTCTTTGTAGATGTGAATCTATAATTATCTCAAAGGTTTTAAAATTAAATAATAATGTAAATAAGAAAAATGGGGAGTTATAGGCTAATAAATAACTAAAGCCTAATGCTAAAATGCTTAGTTAATCAAAATTATGGTCTTTTAAAGGTTTTATAAGCTTTGCTTAAATTTAAAGAGATAATTTAGAATCAAGATAAAAATAAATTTCAGTTGTTCTAATTTCACTTCAGTTTCTTTTAAGTTCAAGTAAAATTAAATGTAATGTAATTTATTTCAAAATAACACATGTAATTTGACTTATTGTTCTACAATTATTTCTGCCCATTTTTTCTTGCTTGATATCTGCAACTACACATGGATACTAGACTTAGAAAATTTTGCACCTAATGCCAAGAATGATCACTTCTTGTTAATGGGATTTGATCTAAATTTTTAAACTTTCTTTATTATATTTTTAAATATCTGATTTTTATCGTGGATATGTGTTATGTTTAATCCTAAATAAACAACAACCAGGAAACAAACAAACCACCAATAAAAAAGCAGCCTCTGACCTTGAGGAGATCATTGTCCAGAATGATGACAAGCACGTAAACAAAGATTTACAAGGCAGGTCAAAGTCTTCACAAACACACAGAGAAGGAAGAAGCTCAAGCAGCCTGAAGTCAGGAGTTAAAGAAGCCTGCCCAGGGGTGATGAAGCATTTACAATATTGTTTTTTAAAACAGTCACTTGGTAATTTTACAAGTTCTGACTGGAAAATCACACCATAGTAAATATGGTTTCAAGTCAGACTTTCTGCTATGAAATCCATTTTGGCAAGTTTTGATAATTTATTGACACAACTTTACAAAAGGTAAAACCTGTAAGTAGAAAAGCATGGATTTCAAGGCCAAAATGTGGGCTTTTGTTTGTAATAAAGAACAATTTTCATAAGCAGAGCTTTACTTGAATAAGACACTTTTCAAAAATTCATTTCTATTATTTCAAATATCATTTATTTTTCTCTTTATAAAGATGCTATTAAGGCCAAACACTGTAGTATACTAGTAACCTACTGTTTTCACTTATACATACAATAAAAGAGCTTACAGATTGTTAATTTTCATAATTAGTTGGCAATTTTTCTAATCATTAAATAGCAGGTATTAATTTGGTCCTTATCTTCTTAATCTCTGAATATACAATTCACATATTTTTCCTCAGGACTTGACACCACACCAAAAGCTCTCGTACTCGCAGGGATACATAATCTAAATCTTTCACCAAATCTATGTCTAATATTTGTACAGTTGACTGAGCATGTCCCCATCTATTTACAAGGCCTAATTGTGTAATAAGCTAATTGGCTATCATAAAATCATGGAGGTGGACATTCATCAGTCCAATCTCACCCACAGTCCTAGCTCTCCTGACATACGGTCCCTCAGCTACCGAGTAAGCAGTAGAGTAGGTTTAGGAAACTAGTTCTTCACAATCTAGACAGAAATATGCTGGTGGAATTGATCTCGTATCTCTGTAGACATACCTTGTGTATTTTATACTATCACAATTTGTGTTCAGGAAGGCTCTGTAGATTGCAAATGACAATAACCATCTCAGTCATGTGAAAGAAGAATGGGGTGGTGAGAGTTCTTTGCAGGGGTGCTGAATGAATTATAGAATCTGGGAAATAATGCCACCACCACCACCAGCAAACGTGAAATAGTCCTTGCTTTTTTTGTTGTTGTTGTTGTTGCCCCAAGGACTTCCACATCAGTAATTCATGGACCTTCCTTTTGCAACACAGCCATCGACACCTGACAACAAACTTGTCTCTGTGTTTTAGTTCAAATAAAACAGAGAGATTTAAATAATTCGCCAGCCTCTAGGGAGCTGGTGCTTGAGCAGTGAATACCCAAGGTGGAGTGTGAGTTCTGCAGGAGGAGAGTGAGAAGAATACATCAATATATTGTGATGCCATTAATATTGCTAATTCCATTGATTTCCCTTTGTTCACTGAATTGCATATTGGAATGTTGGCTAGACACAGCCATTGCTTATGAACTGTAGCACTGGCGATGCCAGCTTTAGTTTCACAGTTCTTCTCAAGTGTCTGCAATAACACATCACACAGGTGGGTAGTTAATGCCATTCTTTATAACAATGAAAATATGGTTTGAACCACTTTCACAAGTTAATAATCCACAAGCAACATATAATTGCAAAATTGTCCACATACTACATAAAAGAAATGTCATTTTTGAAAACCAGATGCGATGACATTTGTGTAGTATTTAACTCAGAATACATGTCGCATAGCTGAGTAATGTTTATTAAAACCTCATGTTGTATCTCCTGATTGTATATGTAAATGTGTTTTTATGGGTTTTGGAACTTATGTGCTTCTGTTTTTTTATGGTTCTGAAAATGAGTAGAACAGGGTGGGGAAGAAAACCGAGACCTGTCTCACCCCGTAGTGACTGGTTGTAAAAACCACATTTTTGCACAAATATTATGACAGAAAGTTGCCATGTTTGTTCATTAAGGAATAATATTTGAGTTTCATCATGACAAGAAACTACTGTCTCTCAGTAGAAATTCAATAACAACTTGCCATTGGGGGTGGAGAATTGGAAATTAAGCCAAGATGCTGAGGTTCTCTTCTTAGACAAGAAGTAATTGTGCTGTTCTGTGATGTTGAGGAAATTACTCTGTGTCTCTGAGTTTTACTTTCTTTGTCAGTAGGAAATGAAATCGCATATGAGGGGACTAAGACTCTACTGTATGACAAATGATTCACTTACATTATGTCTAAGCCTCAGAACAAAAACGCAGCCATCCCCAGATATTTAACAACTGGCAGATAGAATTGAAAATCAAATTCTAACAGCCTCTTATCTTGCGTGGGCTCTCAGCATACACACCCCTACCCAGCCCTGCCTAAGAAACTCACAGAGGATCCAGGCCCAATGCACGCTCAAGAACAAGCCTGTGTCACCTGGATGTCCACATCTCTGTGACCTGGCACCTCTGCTGTTACTTGCGGCTATCCCTTCACTCCTCCATCTCCCTGGGTCTCACAGGCTCTGCAAGTCCTCAGTCCCTACTCTACTGAGAGGATGTGCCCTACCCAAGGCATTTTTCCCAGGACGTCCAAAGCTGCAAAGCCTTTGCAATAACCCCAGGCATTAAATACTCAAGCATCTCCTTCTGCCTGCTACCGTTTACACTGCCAGCAAATTATATTTTAGAGTTACTTTTTGGAGTTAGAGTAAATATTTATATTTCCTTCTTGCAGCGGCAGTATCCAAAGAACATACAGAAAGCCCTTAGCAAGGGCTATATAATGCCCAACTCAACATGACCCTTGTCTTCCTCTCCAGCCTTATACCCAGCAAATTCCTTGTTCCTAGAAACTCACGTTCTAACAGTAGTGAGCAGCCCATAGGCAGCTTCACACCTCTTTGCCTTGCGTAATCTTGCTCTCTCTCCAACTCCATTCCAACGTGGTTGAAAATGTGCTTCCTCCATTCTGAGAGGATCTGGGCAGCAGAGTTCATCTTTGTGCCCTCTGTACCCTATGGTTTGTCCAAACACGTTCTGCTATTACCAAATCAAGTTCACAGTTTTGCCTTGTTTTGTTTTAATTTGGATCTTCTATACTAGTCTGCTCCTCAGAGGTCCAGCCAATGTTTACATTCCTTTGGACATCCTTGCCACTTAGCAGAGTGTCTGGCCCATAACTGATGTTCAACGAACAATTGTTAGGGAATGAGTGAGTGAAAAATGAATAAACAAATTACAGTCTTCAAAGGGACATGGTAGCAAGGGATCGCCATAGGGACCTTCATGGATTGAGCTGAAGGTTGCCCTTGAGAATGGCATGGAGCTCTCCAGGCATCATTGTATTGGTGTAAAAAGTAACATAAAAGGTAAGAGTGCGTGAAGAAATGCAGAGAGCACGACCAAGTTCCAAATAATGGCAGCTGCTGGCTTTCTCATGAGAGCCTCGGAGAGCTGAGACACATTAGGCAATGGCCGCTGCTAGGAGCCAAGGGAACCACCAATGGCAGACACACTAGTGATGCTGGTTCGGGAAGGGCTACAACTCCAAGGGCCGCTGGGTGGAAGGTGATGGCAGGCTGCCTGCTGCCAGCTCGCATCAGGAGAGCGTCCACCCAGCGGGAGGCATCAAACACAGGCCATCCAGGACTGCCATCTCTGCCAGAAAACCAAGACCCTCTCCCTCCCACAGGGCATCCTCTCCGCTATCCCAGTGGGCAGGGCAGAGATTGTTTTCAGTACATTCTCCTGAAAGAGAGAGAAAGCCATTTTCCCAACAGAAAGCCAGGGAGCAAGAAGATCTCAGTGAGCCTTTCAGCCAGGGACTGGAAGCTTGAACGGACCCAATCTTCACATTTTGGTAGAGGGCAAGGGGCAGGGAAAGGGGTTGGAGCTAGAAACAGGATAACAAGAACTGATGTCATGTGAAATCTAGTGAGAGAAGTGTTCAGTAAAAACCAGTACAAACACACACAAAAAAGAGAGGAATTTCAAGCCAAAATGAGGGTTTAATAATTCTTTTATTGCTGGAAAGAACTGAGTTCTTCCAATTTCTCATCGTGAGAAACGAACCAATATGTGCCTGATGCCGAAAGTCCAGCAAACCATTTCAATTGCTGAGTTTTCCAGGTAATGGAGTATTTCTTTTGTAAAAGCTAACATTTCCTAAATTTTCGAGTTTTCTTCCTCTGTTGCACCTGTGGCGTATGAAATTCAAACAAGTCACCTAGATTAAAATATTTCTGCGAAGGCTATTAAACAGTGCTGCTCGTGCCTCCGTTTCTTTCTTTCTTTTTTTTTTTTTTTTACTGAAAGCAAGTTTTTGGTATAGAAATTAAATATCTAATGCAAATTTTTAGAAATAGATGTGAAGCTTTTCTTAAAATTCACTAAAATGTCCAGGGTGCTGTAATAATTTTGCTACTGTGACTGTTGGATCTAGGAAGAAATTCACCTTATGCTTAAATACAAAGTATTTCAAAATAAACTAGTGTTTATTGATCATAAAGCAGTAAATACTCTTTAAACAAAAACATAAAAGTGCAGAGAAGTAGAAAAAAGAAAACAATCACTTCTTAGTGCCATTATACAAATACAACCATGTTTTTAAGAGTACATTTCTTTTCAGCGTTTTCCCTCTCTGTAAAGGGGTCTTGTTTTCAAAGTTGTCATCAACTCCATGTACAATTTATGTGATGACTTTATACAAAATGTCAGCTTAATTATAAATGTCACAATAGCAATAACAAGGCTGGGCGTGGTGGCTCATGCCTGTAATCCCAACACTTTGGGAGGCCGAGGCAGCCAGATCACCTAAGGTCAGGAGTTCCAGACCAGTCTGGCCAATGCGGTGAAATCCCTTTCTACTAAAAGTACAAAAATTAGCTGGGCATGGTGGTGGGCGCCTGTAATCCCAGCTACTTGGGAGGCTGAGGCAGGAGAATTGCTTGAATCCAGGAGGTGAAGGTTGCAGTGAGCCAAGATTGCGCCATTGCACTACAGCCTGGACGACAAGAGCAAAACTCTGTCTAAAAAAAAAAGCAATAACAATGACTACCATCTGTGGAATATTTTCATTTCATAGCTGCTTTATATGCACCATCTCTAATCCACTCGATCTAATGCAGGAAGTGAAATTCTTTCTCATTGTAGTGACTACAGTAGTCCTATGTGAAATATGTAAGTGTATTTTCAGGGCCTCCACAGGTTCACTTGTAAACTTAGACTAGCCTTAAAAATGCCTTATTTATCCACAAAGACAGCACTTCCAAGCTGAAAGAGTCCACAGCAGTTGCTGGTGTGCAATCTCATTTTTAAAAAGAGGGAATTAGAGCCAAAATAGGTTATGCAATTTGCTCAAAGCCACACAGTGACTCAAGGTCTTGGGGTCAGCCTGCCCTAAGCCTGTTGATTGCTCTCTAGGGCTTTCTACAACTTCCACCACCACCTTCCAATCAGTGCCACTACAATTAGCTTTCAGTAGGGGAGGCTGTTTGGAGCTTTCTTGTCCCTCATACCTCTTCCCAGTTCTTGCTAGGGAGCTCTCTGGAAAGCTATATCTGGAAGGCTGTAACAGAAATATAGTATACATTATGTAAATACTACTTCTCTGTCTTGAATTCATACATAGTTCCTGCCAGAGAGATGCAAATTTGTCCTAAAGCTCTCTTGGGCCCTCTTTGGGGCTGAAGTCTTTGTTTTCTGAAGAGAAAGACATTTTCTGTAATTTTACCACACAACGAGAAGAGCATTTTAATAACAAGAGCAAAATCATCTCAAACTCGCATCTCTCCCGCCCTCTTCTGTCTCTCCAGTAGGCCCTGGAGTGGAGTGATCTGAAGCAGGGTGGCATTCTTGGGGTAGAGGATGTAATCTACAATGATAAAAAAAGGAGTCCTGTGTTAGAGATACTATAACAAAGAGGCAAGAAACACAATCACTCTTTTTTTTTTGAGATGGAGTCTCGCTCTGTTGCCCAGGCTGGAGTGCAGTGGCACCATCTCGGCTCACTGCAAGCTCCGCCTCCCGGGTTCATGCCATTCTCCTGCCTCAGCCTCCCAAGTAGCTAGGACTATAGGCGCCCACCACCATGCCCGGCTAATTTTTTGTATTTTCAGTAGAGACTGGGTTTCACCGTGTTAGCCAGGATGGTCTCGACCTCCTGACCTCGGGAACACAATCACTCTTGATTCTCTTTAAAGACAAAATCATTTCAGAATTTGCTTCCCTTTTACCCACCATCGAACTCTCTTGTGGGAGGGGAGAGTTAATTTCAGTTGCAACTGTGACATCCCTGGAAGATAAGTTGCTATAAAAACACTCTTCTTCTGCTCCTTCTCCTGTGTGCCTAGTCAAGCTGAAGTTCAAATACATGGAAAAGATCTCCAAGTTTCTAAATCAGTGCTTGCCAAGCAGCCATGCACTTGACAGGAGAGATGAGACACTTGCATATTTTTCCACTCCATTTCCTTTTACATCAAACACAATTCTCCTAAGCTGGGGTGTCTGTCCTGGAGAATGCAAAGATAGAGATCCTTATTTGGGTGGCGAGAGAGGAACACCTTATCACATGGGAGAAGTGGCAGTCATCAGTGGAGGGACAGAAAACCACAACATCAGATAGAGAGCTAGTCAGTCCATTTGCCCAGGGCTCTCCCAGGTCTACAGTGAATCCCTTACACCCTAGGGCCCTACAGATCTTGGCCACCTAATTTACAAAGGTAACCTGTGTCATAATTGCTTAGGATTGCACAGCAACACCTCTCTTGCCCAGAGGCCACTTACCTAGAACCTCACTTGTCCAGAACTTAGCCAAGAACTCAGGAACAAAACTGGTCTCTGAGAAGTTTAATGAGTGCACTAGTACACAGCTCAGGCTCTGAAGTTTGGTTTACGACACTCATAGGAGAGACCTCATCCAAAGCCAATGTCATCCTTATGTAATTCTAACCAGCACAATTGTTAGATTTCTCAGCCACAAATAGATTAGAAATCTCAAGTGTTTAAAAGGTGATGATTGACTTGCTCACCTGGCAGATGATGAAAAGGAAAGAAAAACATTAAAAGTTAGTGAATGCATAGCCGCCCAGATGTAGAATCAATGTAGAGGCGAATACACTTGCACCTCAGTAGCTTCTCGGGGGTCTCCACAGATAGCTCCATCTATCAATGAATGCCAAGAAGGGCAACTGTCCTTGGTTCCATCATGCCTTTAGATAGCAGCTTATACATCAAATTTTCAGAAAAACCTTCCTCCATGACTTCACTTGAAGCATCCCAAGGCCCTCATTCTGTTTCTCAGCCCCTGCTGTTTCCTTCCCAGTGCCTATCACAGTTCACAGTCATGTTCTTCATGACTCTCCTGTGTTCCACACTTGCCTACCTCCTGTGCACCTGGCACGTGGCACATGGCTGTATCCTTCTTGTTCATGGCTGGCTGCCCATCCGAGCTCTGTGCTTGTCACATGGAAGGTGATTGATAAATGTTGGATGAATAAAGAAATGTCACTGAGAAGCATTTACATTCCTTGACTACAATACATCACTTTAGGAATACTCATTTCAATCTGCAAATGCTCCACAGAAAGATAAGTACAAGGACATTCATTTCTCAGATGGACAGAAAAGGTGGAAGGAGGTAACCAACATTGATTGAGCAACCATCATGTACCAAGAGCTTTAATTTTCACGATGATATGGTAAAATAGGGGTTTTAGGTCTCACTTCACTGAGGAAGAAACTGAGGTTGAGTAACTTTCCAGTTTTATGCAATTAGTGGTCAGCTGAGCTGAAGCCTGAGCCCCACATGCCATGACTTAGATGGGTAAGCTTCAATTACCCTCACTTAAAGGCTAGCTCATGCGTTGTCAGGGATGCTCAGTGGGCCAGAACCAAGAATTGGGTTCCAAAGGGAATAATTAAGATTGTAGCAAAACCTTGTAGATTGGGGCTGAGTCAAGTCTGAACGTCAAAACAGAGAGACCAGGTTCAAAGAGCAGACGTGGAATCATAAAAAGATAGAATCAAAAGACAAGAGTCCCATAAAAACAGGATCTGAGTCAGTCTTCAGCCCACTTAAATCTGTCTTCCACCCCCAAACTTTCCCAAAACAGCACTCACTAAGGTCACTAATGACTTCAACGTAATCAAATCCAATGGGTAATACTTTGTCTTTCTCTTCCGTGGCTTCTCAGCAGCATTGGCATTCTGAGCACTTCCGCCTTTGTGAATCACTGTTTACCTTGGGCTTCCCCGTCTTCCTCTTACCTATCTGTCTGCTTCATCTCAATCTCATTTGCCACTTCATCCTCCTCCGCCTCAGTCATAAATGTGGGATTTTCCAAGATCAATGTGAGACTTCCTCTTTCTCTTTCTCTCCATCTCTCTCTTCTCCCCCTGCATCCCCCCTCCCCATAAACTCATTCATTCCCCTGACTTTAAATATTATTGACAGATTGATGACTTTTTAAAATTTTATTTCCCATCCTACACCACACCTCTGAGCTTCAGACTTGATTTTCCTACTGCCTACTTGGCATTGCTTGCATATTTCAAGAGAAGCCCAAATGTAATGATTTCCAATATAAATTCATCATCTTGATCCTCATTTTCTTCAGTAGCCCAACTTGAGAATGACCCCATCTACCCACTTGTGCCAGCCAGAAATGCAGTATGCATTCTCATTATCCCCCTCTCCCTCAATCCTCAGATGTAAATCTATCCATTTAAAACTTCTAAGCATCTCTAGACTTTGCCCATATCTCTTTCTCTCTAGCCACAATCCTGGTTAAATAAACTATCTGTTTTGTTTTTGTTTTTGTTTTTTTTCCAGCAGAACCACCCCTGATTAGCCTCTCTACCTCCACTCTTGGGCCCCCCCAGTTCATTCTCTATGTTGCCAGGAGAGACATCTTTTTAAAATATAAGTCTGATTACATGATCCCACTAAATATAGAATAAAATTTCAAGTTTTAACATGGTCTATGTGTCCCTGCATGATCGACTTCTGCCTTGACCCCTGCTCAATCTATGAGACTGGGGAGTGACAGGTGGGTCCCCAGCTCCAGGGGTAGTGAGTGACCCACTCCTGGACCATCAGAGCACTCTGCCATGGAGACAGACACCACATCCAAGCCAGACCAATGGGACTCAATCTCAGTTCTTTGTGCTGAGTGGGAAAGAGAATTTCTCCTTCCCCTTTCCTCTGCTGAGTGGGCCGGAAGCTCACGTGTGATGCTGCCACCCTCTTGCCCACACAGTATGAAAATGGAGCCAACACACAGGAAGGCAGTGGGGGCAGGTAGAATGATGCCAGTGGATGTAGCTCAGTGCTAGCACCATTGAGCTTCCAGGGCAGGGCCACAGACTTTCTCTGTAAAGGGCCAACTAGTAAATCTTCTAGACCATGTGGGCCATGCAGTCTCTGTTGTGACTCCTCAACTCTGTTATCCTAGCACGAAAGCAGCACAGTGTGTAAACAAAAGGGCATAGCTATGTCCAATAAAACTTTGTTTATGGATGCTGATATTTGAATTTTCACATGCTCTGAAAGACTATTCTTCTGTTGATTTTTTTCCCCCAACCATTGAAGAGGTGTAGGAACCATCCTTAGCTGGCTGGCCCTCCATCAGGCAGAGGCCAGATTTGGCTCATAGTCTGTCACAAGCTGCACCTGCCACTTGCTCTGGGCTTTTAGAAATGGAGCCTGTAAATTCTCTCTCTCTCTCTCTCTTTTTGGCTTAAGCCAATTCTGGATATTTTGTTTTTCTGTCACTTGTAAGTGAAAGAGTCCTGAACTTCTTATTCTTCATGTTTAGTATCTGGGATTTAGTTTCTCTCTTTTCTTTGCTTAAACAGCTAAGAAATCTAAAACAAACAAACAAAAACTAATAGAAATGAATGCTTAAGCAATCATTTCACATTTGCTAAGATTAAAAAAAAAAGTTTGATAATACCTTAGCTGGTAAACTGTGGTGAAGCTGGGACTGAATGCATGTTTCAACACTAATATGAACAATTCATACATAGAAACACCAAAACAGTTACTTATAAATTTACTAACTTAAAAGCCTGAAGTGTGATAAAAAGAATTTATTTTAAAATGCCATATTTGTGTTTGACACTTTCAGGGTGAACACTCATAACTAGAAAATATATTAGACTTTACTAGTAATATTTTTGTCATTGCCTTAGGTGGAATTTATTACCAATGCAGAATACATAGTTAAAGGTGTTTTCAACAATAGTTTCATTCATTTACCCCAAATTCAAGTTGTCTGTATCAACTCTCCATTTATCTTTCTTTCTATCCATTACCTCTTTTTTGGTCATTAAGTTGGTTTGCAGTATTTTAAAAACTGATCTTTTAAAGTAGCAACAAAGGAAAATGAACAAATAATTCTGATAAATTTATCTCTATGCCAATAATTAACCTAATACAATCTACAATATTGAAACACATGCTTAAAATTACTTCTGAGAAAAGAAAAGTTATTTTCATTGCCACAGTGCACATCCTGAAGTGAATTCAGATGTGCAAACTCATGATGAAAGGAGATTTAGGTCATGTACTGAAAAGTTAGCAGAGCATTAACTTTAGTATTTGGACTACTCCTATATAATAGCTTTAATAGTATACTCAGTGGGCCCAAGGATACATTTTTGTGGATCCTGAAGTTTTTTCCATATTGGCCTCAAAAATTTAGAAAGTTACCAGCAAGGAGTATGTCCAGTTTCATCTTGACCTCGCCAGCATTATATAAACATATATTATACATATAACATATTTACATATTTATATATACATTACTGAAGAGTAATTTAAGTTGCCTCTTCTCTGATTCCTAAGAAAGAAAAATATTTTTAATCTCTATTTGTTTTACTCCTATTTGAGTTCAACATTCACACTTTTTGTCCATTTTTTATTACGATTATTATTATTTGAGACAGGATCTCACTCTGTCACCCAGGCTGGAGTGCAGCAGTGCAATCTCAGCTCACTGCAGCCTCCACATTCTGAACTCAAACCATCCATCTTCCATGTCAGCGTCTCAGGTATCTGGGACCACAGGCACCCACCACCACACCCAGCTAATTTTTTTGCATTTTTTGGTTTCACTATGTTACCCAGGCTGGTCTTGAAGTCCTGAGCTCAGGCAATCCATCTGCCTTGGCCTCCCAAAGTGCTGGCGTTACAGAAGTGAGCCCCCAGCCTCGTGTCCATTTATTTTGAGGCCTTTTGCTTCACTCTTCACTGTCATTTGTAATTCGGTTTAGATTATTCTCTAGTTGTCATTCTCTGCTATCTTTTTCCATCATAGCTTTTTAAAATATATGAATTAGGCTCCATTTAGTTTTATACTTTTATATTAGATAGGTGTTAAATATCTTTTAAATACCACATTTACTTTAAGCCCTCTCAAATAGATTGCTGTAATTTATATACCTAACAAATCAAAAATATTAAGGCTCCTATTGGGTTGGTAATTAACATTGTATTATGTGTGCACTTTTTCTAATCTCTATTAGTTTAATTGTAAATTCTGACATCTCTGTGATTTTTATTTCAACTACAGCTAAACATTTAAAGTAATTTAATTAGCTTTTTTATTAGAAATAGGCAGTGCAATTTCATTAGCATTTAGTCTCCACATGGTTTTCCAAGAAGTCTGAAAAAGTGCCCCCATCCCCACCCAAGAAGAGAAATCGGTATCCAATTTTAATTTACTAATTAATACCATGGTTTCCATCTTAAGTAGTATGTAGGCAAGAGATATACACTTCTCATAAATTCCAGGTGACTTGTATTCTTTATCAATCAAATATATTTGACTACAAAGTGATACCCACTAGGAAATAACTTTCTGTTGTTTCATTTCATGCAGGTTTAGGCACGGCAAGGAGATGGCAGGGCACACACCCTCCTGAGGCACACCACGGTTATCCAACCAAACCCACTTCCAGATCTTACCTAAAGAGAAACTAGTCAAGGCCCGAAACACTGAAGAAAAGCATCACTGTGCCAAGGTTTCAGAGTCTGATGAGATAAAACACTATTTAGAGAAATGTGTCACCACCTTCTTTTTTAACTAGTGGTGAATGGATAAACAAAAGGCGGTATAACCACACAATGGAGTACTATGCAGCAGTAAAAAGAAACAAACTACCAATAAATGCAGAAACATGGAGGGAGATTATTGAGCTGAGTGACAAAAGCCAAACACAAAATGCTTCATACTGAATGATTCTTTTTGAACTTATAAAAAATACAAACTATTCTGTAGTGACCTAAGATAGATCAGTAGTTGTGTGAGGCCATGGGCAGAGACAGAGAGTTTTGCAAAGTAGCATGGAAACCTCTCGGGGTGATGGAAACATCCTGCACCTTGATTGTAGCAGTGCCTATGGTGTCACAGCACAGTGAATGGACACTCTAAATAGTGCAGCCTTTTGATTGTAAACTATACCTCGATTAAGTTGAAGATAAATGTCTAATTAGTACATGAACAAAGCTTGATGCCATTAGACAATAAAGAAATGCAAAAACAAGATAAAACCATTTCACGCCAGAATTTTATTGCATAGAAATTTATCTTAATTTTAAAGGTGCAGATCTTTTAAAAAGAATATAAATAAAAAAATTTTAAATTAGAAACAAAACACTCAGAAATTCTACTTGCAAATATGTGAAATTGTATTACAGGTTATTCGGTTAGCATTGTATGGAAATGCTCTAAGTGTCCTTCAGTAGGAAGCCAGGTAAATAAATTAGCTTCAACTTAATGGAGGTATAGTTATATACAATAAGCCAGATCTATTTAGAGTGTCCTACATATAGATAGATGATGATAGATAGATAGATGATAGATAGATAGATAGATAGATAGATAGATAGATAGATAGATAGAT
>NW_026652336.1:478743-516553 GCF_009828535.3 Hylobates moloch
GATAGATAGATAGATAGATAGATAGATAGATAGATAGATAGATAGATAGATAGATGATGGATAGGCAGAGAGAGAATATGTGTGTGAGAGAGACAGAGAAAGAGAGAGAAAGAAAGAAAAAGTGAGGAAACAAAGAAAGAAAGAAAGAAAGAAAGAAAGAAAGAAAGAAAGAAAGAAAGAAAGGAAGGAACAAAGAAAGGAAGAAAGAAAGAAAGAGAAAGAAAGAGAAAGAAAGAAAGAGAAAGAAAGAAGAAAAAAAGAAAGAAAGAGAGAAGAAAGAAAAGGAAAGAAAGACAATACTGGGCAATAAATAATGAGTAACACTTAAGTATTGATATGGAATGAGCTCCAGGATATACTATTACATATTTTTTTAAGTGCAGAAAGAACACTGTATATATAGAGACTATCTCTGGAAGGACCCGTCTATGGTTTGAATGTCCTCTCCAAAACTCATGCTGAAACTTAATTTCTAATGTGGCAGTATTAAGAGGTTAATAGATTAGATTAATGAATCAATGTGTTATGATGAGAGTGAGGCTTGTGGCTTTATAAGAAGAAGAGGAATCTGAGCTAGCATGATATGTAGCACGCTCAGCCCCCTTACCATGAGATGCCCTGCACCACCTGGGGACTCTGCAGAGGGCCTCACCAGCAAGAAGGCTCTCAGCAGATGCAGTTCCCCAACCCTGTACCTCCCAGCCTCCATAAATGTAAGAAATAAATTCATTTTCTTTATAAGTTCCTCAGTTTCAGGTATGCTGTTATAAGCAACAGAAAGCAAACTAAAACCCCCAAGGAGCTGATGAGAGTGATCATCTCTAGTGATGGCCGGAGATGGGATGGGGCTTTTCACTGTACAGTTTTAAAACTAATTTTGAACCAAGTGAATTAAGTATTCAAATTTTAAATGAAATTAAATTAATAAAACGTGGACATAAACAGAAGCAGGTGACTTTTCTCAAGGGTCCATCTCATTCACCGTTTCTAACGCAAGCCTTGGTAGTGATGCCTGCCAGCCACAATGTTTCCTTCCTCCTCCTTCCTGGCACACTTAGACACTGCTTTGATGCCCGCCCCTTCAGTACCCTCACTCCCCATTGCAGTTGCCTGAACGATAAGCACTATCCTGCCATCCTCCTTCCACAGACACCTTTCAGATCCCTGGCACAGCAAACTTTTCTCTTGATGTCTGCCTAGGAAATACATGAAAAAAAAAAAAAGACATCAATGGGAAGGCAATATGAACATTTAATATTATAAGGAGGTACAGAAAATATTGTAAAGATATCAATACTTCCTAAATATTCCAATAGATTATTAAAATTCCAACTAAAACCCCACTCAAATCAGACTCTTTCCTCATCACTGTCATGAATCTTTTCCTTGATAAGGACACCAAGGATATTCCATTTGCTGGAATCCACTGACTTATCTGCAGCTTTGGATAAGGCTGATTAATGGCTGCTCTTCCCCTTTCTCTAGGACAATCACATCCCTCCCTTTTGGTGCCTCTGCTCCTTCCTCATCTCCTGGGTCTCTTCCCCTTGCAGGGCTCCAGGGGTCAAGACTCGATTCTCTTCTCCATGTCCTTTATATTCTCTTCTAATCTCTTTATGATCTGGCTTAATCTCAAGACTTTAAATAGCAACTGTATATTAATGATCCCAATTTTTACCTCTTGCCTGGGCCTCTCTCCTGAAAACCAAGCTCATATATCCAACCCCTTGCTCAATACCTCCACTTGAAAGTCTAAACAGTACCTCAAACACAGGACACTCTTGGGTTTTCTCCTTCCAAACCTCTCCTCCCTCTCTGTTTTTCATCTCAGTGAAGTCTCATCACCAAGTTGCTGATCAAAACCTTGGAGTCATCCTTGGCTTGTCTGTCCCTCACGCCCCAGATGTGATCTGTCAAGAATTCATGTCAGCTCTTTCTCCAAAGTACAAGCAGAATCCTATCATACCTCTCTGCCTGCTCCACAGCTGCAAGCCAGTCCTGTGTCTCACCTGAACTATTGCAGCAGCCTCTTACCTGCCTTCCTTTCCTGTTGGACACAACTGGAAGAAGGATCCCATTAAGACCAACTTGATGATGCATGACACTTGTCTGTTACAGTCTTCCAATTTTTTCTCATCTATTTTTTATTTGTTTGTTTTTTGAGACAGGGTCTTAGCTCTGTCACCCAGGCTGGAGTGCAATGGCATGATCATGTCTCACTGCAACCTTGGCCTCTGGGCTTCAAGCAATCCTCCTATCTCAGCCTCAAGTGTAACTGGGACTTCAGGAATGTGCCATCACACCTGGCTATTTTTTTTTATTTTTTGTAGAAACAGGGTCTCGCTATGTTACCCAGGCAGGTCTCAAATTCCTGGGCTCAAATGATCCTCCAGCCTCAGTTTCCCAAAGTGCTGGGATTACAGGTGTAAACCACCTCCATCTATTTTTTAATAGAAGCTGAAAACATTACAATAGCCTACCAAGGCCCTACAAGACCCCTCCCCTACATCATCCCCCTTCCCCCCCCCCCCCCCCCCCCCCCCCCCCACTGAGCCACATTGGACTCCCTGCAGTTCTCTAGGTAAGCAAGGTAGAGTCCTGCAACTGGGAAGGCTGCTCCTCCTAGACACACACAGCCTTCTCATTTAGCCCCTCCCTGAGCATCTTATTTAGAAGGTATCCGTCTCTGTGCCCCTTCCTTACTTCATTTTTCTGCATAGCACCTATCCCATAATATCTATGATTACTGGCTGTTCACTGACAGTTTTTTACCCACTGGAATATGTGCTGGGCACTATTTTAATAATTTGGGGTTTGGACTGCAAGCAATGCCAAAGCCCGTCAACCAAGTTCACGAATGCACCTACAACTGAGGCGTTCATGACACAAACGAAACAACTTCACCTAGAACTGGAACGAGCTAAAGGCCATCTCCCACTCACTTTTCCCCCTAACCCCAAACAAGGCCTGGAAACAAGGCAAAGGTCTATTCTGCACAGGTCCACGCCCCACATCTCCTGTGAGAGGTGACACAGATCAATGAGCATTCACGGCTTTCTTGAGTGGGACCAGAAGAGAATCCAGGCTACCTCTGGAGATAAAAAGGACTTAGTGGCTTCTGTGAATGAACAGCCTTGAGGACACAGCCTCCTGAGGTGGCTCCTGGGTCAAGCTAACAGTCTGTTCAAGGCAGAGGTACAACTGCTGTGCCCTGGGTCAGGCAACATGTCAGAGCCAGAACCCTAGGCTTGGAGATGATGGGGGAGGCGGTCCCGCAGGGGATTCGGCCTGCTGGAGTTCGCCAGCGAGCAGAGGGTCTGCATCCCCAGAACAGGCTTCCCACTGTTCCACCCCCTGAGCAGCCTTCGGTCCTGTGCAAGATCCAGCACTGACCAGCGCTGGTCCTTGAAACCGTCCCATGACACAGAATTTATCTTCATATTGACCTAGAGCTTGGGGTCTTTAAGTCTCCTAAAGCCAAGTAAAGGCCTTGCCTGAGTGAACACAGCCAGCTGAGCTCCCTGAGGCCCTGCAGTGTGGAGCAGCCAGCGTGGGTGTGGGCAGCTTCCCTTCGCGGCCCTGCAGCTTAGGAGCAAGTGTTTCCTCTGGAAGATGGGAGCTCCTCGGGGAAACTCGAGCCTCCTTGAGGTCGCCCTCGGATCAGACGGGCTGTGGAACTGGGTTGCCGGGCTCCTGTGGGGCACTTCTCTGAGGACCTCTTAGCACTGTGTCAAAGGACCAGGTCTGCCTATTCACACTTCTTGGAGAATGAGTTAAATCTGGTGGCCTGGAGGGACGTTGATGTGTCCCCTCCTGCGAACCCAAGGATGGCATTTCCTGGATGCACTTCTGTGAGCCCCGCGCAGCCAGAGCAGGGGGTCCAGGTTCGCCGCGGCCGCGGGGAGCAAGGCGGGCCTGGTTGAGGCCCGCGCGGAGGCTCCGAGTCCGCAGGAGGGACCCCTGTGCCCGGGCGGGCTGGCCAGGCGCCGTCGCTCAGTCCGCGGAAACCCTAGCTCAGAAAGACCCATTAGAGAGGCCGGGCGCGGTGGCTCACGCTTGTAATCCCAGCACTTTGGGAGGCCGAGGCGGGCGGATCACGAGGTCAGGAGATCGAGACCACGGTGAAACCCCGTCTCTACTAAAAATATAAAAAAATCAGCCGGGCGTGGTGGCGGGCGCCTGTAGTCCCAGCTACTCGGAGAGGCTGAGGCAGGAGAATGGCGTGAACCCGGGAGGCGGAGCTTGCAGTGAGCCGAGATCGCGCCACTGCACTCCAGCCTGGGCGGCAGAGCGAGACTCCGCCTCAAAAAAAAAAGAAAAAAAAGAAAAAAAAAAAAAAAAAAAGACCCATTAGAGAGAAGGAGAAGGCGATCTCAGGGCTTGGCTGCGGAGTCACGGTGTCAGAACCTGGCCCTGACAGTGGGGCTGGGCGCTGAAGCCGCTGCTGAAGCCGCTACTGAGTCCCGGCCCCGAGGGCTGAGGCACCTGCCCTTCTCTGCCGCCCACGGAGGGGAGACCCCAGCCAGATTCCAGGGCGACTTGTGCGACCGCTCGCTTCTGTGCCAGGTGCTGGGCAAAGCCACTGCAGACCACCTAATAATTAGAAAAACAAATTCTAGAAACATCCCAAATTCAGAAAAGGAAAGGACGCAAAAGCATCCAATACCCCTGCCCCATCCCGCAGAAATCAACCCACCCTGGCCAGTGAGGCCTCCAAGTCCTCAAATAAGACAGAAAGATTTAAAATAAATAAACAAAAAAGTTCCGGGGCGGGGGGAGGGGGAGAGCCAAACTGGTAAGACAAAGCAGTGAGAAACCGAAGCTTATTAGCAAAGGCCGGGTAAAGAGCCAGGCGGTGAACTCTGGCCACATCGGAACTCACTGCCTCCCGGAGCAGGGCCTCGGAGGCTGAGAGGCCTGGGAGGCAGGGCCGCGTCCTGCGGGCTCCAGCAGAGCCCTGTGAAATGCCAGTCAGATCCTGGCCCACTGCCCGAGGTCCTCCTGCAGCCTCCGCAAAGCCCACCCCCGGCGCTGGAAATCTTCCCCTGCCAGGCGCGAAGGCCGCGCGCAAGCACGCAGCTCACAGTCACCGCCACCTGCTCTGAAACCCCAGGTTCAGCCCAGAATCAGAGTCCCCCATCCCCATCCCACGCGAAGGGACGCAGGATTGACAGCGACCCTGAAGAAAATGCAGTCGGGAGCTACTGTGAAAGGGCGCTCGCCCTGAGGCCCCCCAGCCCGCGCAGGACAGGCCAGTTAATCGCCTGGGTCCCAGGCCCCTATTAGCGTGTCCATCTGCTACAGCAGGACACGCCTGCCCGTGCCAGCCGCTTTGGGGCCCTCGCGGCCCCTTTTCCCTCGCAGCTGCTGCAACAAATAGCAGTTCTTTTGAGGGAAGGAACAGTGTGGTCCTCAAAGTTCATAATGAGTAATCTCGGAGAAAGTCATAGTTGCTAAGCTGCGCCATTGGAGGCTTGAAGGGTTCTTCTTAAAAAAATTAATGACTAATTATATGTTTTGATTGTTCATATGACGACTAATTAAAGGAGAAATCTAATGGGCTGGACTCCACTTCAGGCTTTTTTTGCTCTGTCTGTATATATGGAGCTGCTCGCACAACTTCCAGGGAAAAGAAAGAACAGTAACCCTTTAAGGGTTTTATATAGGCAAACTTTCAGCTGGAAAAAGACGCCTGCGCAGAATGGTTCTGTCAAGAATTCACCATGTGCCGCGTGCTGTCCCTGCATTATTTCAAGCCAGAGCAATCCTGTGTACAAACACGTATGCCAGTCCACAGAAGATCGCACAAGGCTGTTGCTTGGAGAGATTGAAAAAATATCATGTGCTCAAAGCCACAGTTAATGGCAAATGGCCCTGGCATTTTGGGGTCCCTGTTCATTTGGATACTCCATGTTATCTCTCTCTCCTCGCCACAAATACATAGAATGAGTGTGTGTACAACGAACATATTATAGAAATATATAATGTGTGATAATATAACGTATGTTTATATATTAAACAAAGTAATTTAATCCTAAGTATATATAAAATATACCGTTTAAATATTTAACAAGGGGTTGACTACCTTCTTGTATACATTAAGGTGTGCTGTGATATGATGAGTGACAAACAACCTGCACCTCCCGTGAGCCTAATGAGGGGGTGTTTCTCTCTCTACACACCCATCGTTAGAATGCCACCTATGAGTCCAGCCCAAGGATCTGCTCCCCTCCCTCTGGTCCCAGGCTGAGGAGGAGGTCGCTGGCCAACAAGAGGGAGGAGGAAGTGACCTGGGGAGGCATGGCCTGGTTCAGGGAGCCTCTGCCCC
The DNA here is from genome assembly GCF_009828535.3 of Hylobates moloch. Lineage (NCBI taxonomy): Eukaryota > Metazoa > Chordata > Mammalia > Primates > Hylobatidae > Hylobates > Hylobates moloch. The sequence goes on from NW_026652336.1 coordinate 485,072, forward strand.
AGAGTGACAGGAGTCCTATCATCAGCAGGTTATGCAAGCCTATGGTGGACTTCCAAGGACCGCCGAGAACCATCCACCAAAGGGAAGAAAAAAACAGATGCTTCTGATCACAGAAACAGTCTACACTTCTCCTTTAGGCTACAATTAACTGGCCTTGGTGAGATTACTTAGAAGGAAAAGCAGCGCACACCTGCCAAATGATCTTAGCAGGTGACAAAACTAAATGCCACAATGTCAGAACAACTCCCTAATCTCCAGTGACACAGCAATTGCCCTAAATGCAGGCACTGATAATTCTAATGCTTGTGTCACCACTAACTAGTTGTGTCTGACATTTATTTTAACAGTGGATAGCAAAACATCCTATTTTTTATGGTGTTGAGAAACCAGTGAAATTATTGATTATGGAAGAGTAGAAAGACTTCTCGTGTTACACATACACACACACACACACACACATCCCTGGCTAGCTTAGGTGACCTTTTGTAGATCGACTGTAAGTTCTGCAAGGGCAGGAACTAGTGAGTGACCTCATATACATTGCCACCTCTGGCTGTTGATAAATGAGTGTTGAGTAAATGCCATTTACTCCAACTCTGAATTTTAATCAAATAGCCAACAACCCTGAAAACTCCTATGTGTTTTATTTTATTAATAAAATATTATTTATTAATCCTTTGTCTCTTTCTGAAACAAATAATTTGGACAAGGTGCTTACCTTATCATCTAAAAAATGGCGAAGAACTACCTGTGAGGTCCCTCCCAGGTTTGTTTCAACGACCGAGGCTTTGTAAGCTCAGTCCCTTAAAAGTAACAACGGCAAGAATTTCTGCTGATTTTTTGGAGGGGCCCTAGAAACTCTAATTTTCCATTCAATTGCAGAAATAGAACACCAATTTGCTTTGGATTTCTCTAGCCCTGTCATTTTTAACCTACATATTTTTGACCTTGCAGACCCTCCAGATTTTCTGCCATCTAAAAATGCCACTTGAAATCTAACTTCTGGAGACCTCCTCTCAAAAGCAATTTATTTCCTTCTATAGTACAGGTGGTAGTCTCATTCCCTCTGTTTATATTCCTTGTGAAAAAAAAAATAAAGTGACACAATTTTCTCAGTTGGTGACCTGCCTTGAGTTTCTCCTTAGAAGAATATAAGCTTGAGAATAGGTCTTTGCTCCAGGACCTTTATTACATAAGGTGAGACATAATTACAATAATTAAAATCATGAAATCAGACATAGCTAAAATGCTTCAAAATGTCTCTTTAGTTGTGTCCTAATAAGCACTCATTCTCACTTATTACAGTTTATAGACAAATTAGCCAGACAAAACTTGCTGCTTTGTAAGATTGGCAGTGAAGTTGACCCCAGCCACCTTCCTAAACCTCCATCTCCTACCCCTGATTACCTGCAAAGCCAATTCATGTTCAACTCATGGAACATGGTCATTCCACATGTACCATAAATTAATGGATAGATCTTTTTTTCTCTGTTCTGCAGCAGAACTGAATTTTTTTCCAGAAATGTTTAACTGGTTTTTAGAAAGTCTGCCTATAAGGATAATCATGAGCTGTGATAAACATTTGTGCTTGAATATTACTCCATATTTGAAATATGCAATTTAAAGAGATGTCTATCATGATATATAATGTATTATGGCATCTGGACAAAAACCTGTCAACAAAAACATATGTACACATATATGAGATGAGAGAGAGAGATGAAGAAAGAAAGATAAGGAGAGGGGAAAAGCAGAGATAGGAAGCATACCTATAAAGTGGCACTATCATGATTTAACCACAGGGGATGAGCTGCAAACTCTAATGCCTACAGTGACCTCACAGACCCATGAACAAGAGAATCAGGATGGCAGCTCCAGCGTGAACTGGAGATCAAATGTACCTCCTAAAGGGGACAGTTACCATTTAGCCACTTGCCATCTTCCATGAAAGCAAACACAGTTGGCCAACAATTCCCATTTTTCGAGAGAAACACAAAATCTACAGTTTAAATGTAAAATCTTCTGATTTTTAAGTGTTGTCATTAATTAAACTAAAAGGAACATTGAATGAACTTCACAAAACTACATCTGTACCCTGAACTTGGTTTGCAGACCACCAGTTACAATCTCCAGGCTAGTATTTCTAGTAACATCTGTCCCTGAAACAAGCTATAATACCTTGAACAAAATCATTTAAGCTCAGTTGTAAAATTGTCACTAGGGGAGAGGCATTGTGAAGGATACAGAAACTTTCTATAAGATCCCTCTGCAAAGTAATTAACAAACATCTCAACGATGCCGAAACTAGCATTCAAACATGCAGTCATGCTTTTTTATTGTTGCTGTTAATTCATAAACTTTATTTTTAGAGCAGTTTTAGGTTCACAAAAAAGTTGTGCTAAAAGTACACAGAGTTTTTGTATACCCCTGTGCACACACATACATAGCATCCCCCAAAAAGTGGTGTCTTTTTACAACTGATTACCAGCATTGACGCATCATTATCACCCAAAGTCCATAGTTTATGTTAGGGTTCCCTCTTGGTGTTATACATTCAATGGGTTTTTACAAATGTAAAATGACAGTATACACCACTGAAATATGGTATAGAATGGTTTCTCAGCCTTAAAAATCCTCTATGTTCTGCCTATTCATCTCTCCTTCCTGCCAACCACTGGCAGCCACTGATCACCTTACTGTTCCATAGATTTACCTTTTCCAGAATGTCATATATAGTCATGCATCACTTAACAATGAAAATATGATCTGAGATGTGTGTCATTAGGTGAATTTGTCATTGTATGGTCATAACAGAGTGAACTTACATAAGCCAAAATGATATAGCCTACTATACGTCTAAGTTATACGGTATAATCTATTTTTCCTAGGCTACAGACCTATCTGACATGTTACTGTACTGAATACTGTAGGCAATTATAACATAATGGTAAATATTTGTGTATTTAAACATAGAAAAAGCACAGTAAAAATATGGTATTATAATCTTATGAAACCACTATTGTATATTGGTGCCATTGTTGACTGAAATGTCATTACGTGGACATGACTGTAGCAGGAGTCATAAAGTATGTAGCCTTTTCAGATTGGCTTCTTTCACTTAGCAACATGCACATAAGTGTCCTTCATGTCTCTTCATGTCTTGATAGCATATTTCTTTTTAGCACAGAATAACAATCCATTGTCCACATGTACCATGGTTTATTTATCCACTCACCCACATGAAGTCGTCTTAGTTGATTCTAAGTTAGGGAAGTTATGAATAAAGCTGTTATAAATATTCATGAGCAGATTTATGTGGACAACAGTGTTCAACTCATTTGGGTAAGTATCAAGGAGAGAAATCATTGGATCATATGGTAAGAGTATGTACACTTTTATAGGAAACTGCTAAGCTGCCTTCCTAAGTGGCTGTACCATTGTGCCTTCCCATCAGCAATGAATGAGGCTTCCTATTGTTCCACATCCTCATCAGAATTTGGTGTTATCACTGATCTGAATTTTTTCCATTGTAACAGATGTGTAGTGGTATCTCACTGTTGTTTTAATTTGCAATTTCCTAATGACATATGATGTTGAACATCTTTTTATATGCTTACTTGCCATCAGTGTATCCTCTTTGATGAGGTGTTTGTGTAGGACTTTGGCTCATTTTTAAATCAGGTTATTTATCCTCTTATTATTAAGTTTTAAGAGTTTAGTTCTTTGCATATTTTGGATAACAATCCTTTATCAGATATTTCTTTTGCAAATTTTTCTCCAGTATCTGGCTTGTTTCCTTCTCTTGGCATTGTCCTTCTCAGAGCAGAAGTTTTTAATTTTAACAAACTCCAGCTTATAAATTATCTATTTCATGGATTGTGCCTTTGGTTTTGTACTTAAAAAGTCATTGTCCTACCTAAGGTCATCTAGTTTTTCTCCTACGTTATCTCCTAGGTGTTTTATAGTTTGCATTTTACACTTATATGTATGATCAGTTTTGAGTTAATTTTTATGAAGTGTGTAAGGTTTGTATCTACATTCATTTTTTACATGTGGACGTCCATTTGTTCCAGCAATATTTGTTGAAAAGACTATATTTGCTCTATTGTATTTTGTTTCTTTTTTGTCAAAGATCAATTGACTAAATTTATGTGTGTCAATTTCTGATCTCTCTGTTCCACTGATATATTTGTCTATTCTTTCACCAATACCAAATAGTCTAGACTACTGTAGTTGTATATGTCTTGAAGTCAAGTAGTGTTGATCCTCCAGTTTTGTTCTCCAATATTGAGTTGACTACTGTGGGTCTTTTGCTTGCCCATAGAATCAATTAGTCAATATCTACAAAATAACTTGCTCAAATTTTGACTAGGATTAATCTACAATTCAAGTTGGGAATAAGTGACATTTTGACATTATGGAGTCTTTCTGACCATGAACACAAACTATTGATCCATTTATTTAGTTATTTGATATCTTTCACCAGAGTTTTTTTGTTTTTTTCTTGTAGATCTTATACATATTTTCTTATATTCATACCTCAGTATTCCATTTCAGGGTGTTAATGTAAATGGTAATGTGTCTTTAATTTCAAATTCCCTTAGTTCTTTGCTGGTACATAGGAAAGTGATTGGTTTTTGTATGTTAACCTTGTATCCTGCACACTTGCTATAACTGCTTATTAGTTCCAGGAGCTTTTTTATTGGTTCTTTTGGATTGGATTTTCTAAGAGATAATTATGTTATCAGTGAACAAACATAGATTTATTTCTTCCCTCCAAATCAGTATTCATTTTATTTATTTTTTTGTGTGTTATTGCATTAGCTAGGACTTCTAATACATGTTGAAAAGCACTGGTGAAAGGAAACATCCTTGCTTTGTTCCTGATTTTAGCTATAGGTTTTTGTAGCTGTTCTTTATTAAGTTGAGGAAATCCTTCTCTATTCTTAGTTTACCGAGAATTTTTATCGTGAACGGGTGTAGGATTTTGTCTGTTTTCTTCTGTATCTATTGATATGATCATGTAATTTTTCTGTATCTATTGATATGATCTTTTGATGTGATGAACTACATTAATTGAGTTTTCAAATGTGGAACCAGTCTTGCATATCTGGAATAAATCTCAGTTGGTCATCATGTATAACTTTGTTACACTTTGTTGCATTTGATTTTGTAATATTTTCTTGAGAATTTTTACACCTATGTTCATAAAAGATATTGGTCTACGGTTTTCTTTCTTTTCTTGTAATATCTCTGTCTGGTTTTGCTATTAAGGTAATTCTGGCTTCACAAAATTAATTATGGAGACTTCCCTCTACTTCTAATTTCTTGAAGAGATTGTAGAGAATGGATATAATTTCTTTCTTAAATGCTTGATGAAAATCACCAGTGATCTCATCTGGGCTTGGTGCTTCCTGTTTTGGAAGGTTATTAATTATTTATTCAATTTCTATAGTGGATATAGACCTATATTTATTGTCGATTTCTTCTTGTATGACTTTTGGTACATTCTATTTCAAGGAATTCGTTTATTTCATGTAGGTTGTTAAATTCGTGAGTATAGCTGTTCATAATATTCATTTATTATCCTTTCAATGTTCATGAGATCAGTAGTGATGTTCCTTCTTTCATTTCTGATATTCATAATTTGTGTATTCTCTCTTTGTTTCTTAGCCTGGTGAGAGGCTTATAAATTTTATTAATTTTTTGAAGAATCATCTTTTGGTTTTGCTGATTTTCTTGCTTGGATTATAGGCGTGAGCCACCACCCCCTTGCTCATTTTTTCTATTTTTGTTTTCCACACTTTTTCTGCCTCTGTGGGTTTTACATAGCATTTCGTATAATTCGATTTTCTCTCTTTTCTTAGCATAGCAATTATTTTAGTTTCTAACTTTTTAAAATCAGTTGCCCTAAATTTTTTTCTCCCAACACTTTGGGAGGCCAAGGGGGTTTGAGACCAGCCTGAGCAACATAGCAAGGCACTATCTGTACAAAACATAATTTTAAAAAGTCCAGGCATTATTAGCTAGGACTGTCCCTGTAGTCCCAGCTACTCAGGAGGCTAAGATGAGAAGATCACCCGAGCCTAGAAATTTGAGGCTGCAGTGGGCTGTGATCGTGTCGCTTCACTCCTGCCTAGAAGACAGTTAGACCCTGCCCCTAAAATAAACAAGCAAAAAAATAAAAAGAAAGGAAGAAAAGAAGAGCAAGGGCAGCAAATAGAAAATAGTAATAAATATGGCAGATATTAATCCAACTATGTCAATAATTACCTTAAATGTTAGTGGTCTAAATATACCGCAGTGGACTGAAAGTTTATGTCTCCCCAAAATGTATATGATGAAATGTAAACTCCCAAAATGATGTTATTAGGAGAGAGTGTTTTTGGGAGGGGATTATGTCATGAGGGTGGAGCCCTTACAAATGGGGTTAGTGCTATAAAAGAGACCACGGAGAGCTGCCTTGTTCCTTCTGCCATGTGAGGGCACTGTGAAATTATGGCCATCTAGGCCGGGCACGGTGGCTCACGCTTGTAATCCCAGCACTTTGGGAGGCCGAGGCGGGCGGATCACGAGGTCAGGAGATCGAGACCACGGTGAAACCCCGTCTCTACTAAAAATACAAAAAATTAGCCGGGCGTGGTGGCGGGCGCCTGTAGTCCCAGCTACTCGGAGAGGCTGAGGCAGGAGAATGGCGTGAACCCGGGAGGCGGAGCTTGCAGTGAGCCGAGATTGCGCCACCGCACTCCAGCCTGGGTGACAGAGCAAGACTCCGTCTCAAAAAAAAAAAAAAAAGAAGAAATTATGGCCATCTATGAAGAAGTGGGCCCTTATCAGACATTAAATCTGCAAATACCTTGATCTTGGATTTCCCAGCCTCTAGAACTATGGGAAATAAATTTCTGTTGTTTACAAGTAAATCATTTTATGTTATTTTGTTACAGAAGCCCAAAAAGATGAAGACATACACCAGATCACTCCATTCTCTTCTCGCTTGCATGATTTCTGAGGATACGGTGGATGTAATTCTAATATTCTCTATAGGTATTTTCTTTATGGCTCCTCTACGGGTAAGGTTTTTTTCCGTTTGGCTTCATTTAAGAATTTTTCTTTAACCTTTGATTTTCTGAAGTTTGAATATGTTATGCCTAGGTATCATTTGTTTGTTTGGGTTTTCTTGGCATATATCTTCTTGATGTTCTCTGAGCTTCCCGAATCTGTGATTTGTTGTCTGACATTAATTTGGAGGAATTTTTGGTATTATTGCTTTAAATATTGCTTCTGCTACTTTTTCTCTTTCTTCGACTTACAGTATTCCCATTACATGTAATTATCCCACAGTTCTTGAAAGTTTTGTTTTGTTCTTTTTGTTAGTCATTTTTCTTTCTGTTTTTCGGTTTTGGCAGTTTCTGTTTACGTTATCTTCAATCTCGTAATCTTCCCCAGAAATTCTTTCCTCGAGCATGCTCGGCCCACTAATGTGTATTTCAAAAGCATTCTACATTTCTTTTACAGTGTTTTTGATCTCTAGAATTTTTAAATTCTTTCTTAAAACTTTCATCTCTCAGGAATTCAAGACCAGCCTGGGTAACATAGTGAAACTCTGTATCTATAAAAAATTAGCCAGGTGTGGTGGTGCATGCCTGTAGTCAGAGCTACTCAGGAGGCTAAGGTGGGAAGATCACCTGAGCCTGGGAAGTTGAGGTTGCAGTGAGCCAAGGTCATGCCACTGCACCCTGGATCGGGCAACAGAGCCAGACCCTGTCTCAAAAAAAAAAAAATTCCACGTCTCTGCTTATATTGTCCATCTGATCTTACATGTTGTCTATTTTTTCCATTAAAACTCTTAGCATTTTAATCATAATTTTTTTTATAATTAATATCCCTGATGTGATAATGTCTTAGTCCAGTTACTGTGGTTATAACAGAATGCCACAAACTGGGTGATTTATAAACAAAAGAAGCTGATTTAGAGGCTGGGGAGTCCAAGAGCTTGGTGATAGCATCTGAGGAGTGCCTTCTTGCTTCATCATAACATGGGAGAGGGCATCACATGTCAAGAGAGCTTATTCTTATAACAGCCACTCCCACAAGAATTAACCCACCGCCATCATAGCCATGTGAATTCATTCATGAGGACAGTGGGTTAAGTTTCCAACATATGAACTTTTCGGGGACACATTCAAACCACAGCAGTTAGTTGTAACGTTCCTGTCATGTCTCATTCTGGTTCTGATGCTTGCGCAGTCTCTTCAAACTGCGTCTTTTGCCTTTTAGTGTGCCTTGTGATTTGGTTGTGGTGGACATGATGTACTAGGTAAGAGGAGTTGCAGTAAAGAGGCTTCTAGTGATGTAGTGACAAGCTGTGGGGAGAGGGAGTGTTGCACAGTCCTGCCACATGTCACAGTCTTGCAGTAAACCTGTGTCCCTGGACTGTGAACTTCATGCTTGCTTCTCGGGTTCCCCAGCCCCTTAGATGGTACAGAACAGTTGGAGGGGGATGGAGTTGTATATTTCCCTTCCTCCGGGTAGGTCACAGTCTGGTAAAACACCAGGTTAGGCCTCTGGTGAAATAATTTCTCTTGAGGGCAGACCTTCTATTAATAATAGAATGTTCCCACCTATTTCAAAATGGTTCCTCTTCTCCTTCCACTGCCAGAAGCATGATGAGATATTCCCCCTAATATTCATTGTAAGGACCTGGCAGAGCTCCAGGAGGTAACACTCTCAAGTGTCTCTAACCATCCTGCCCCATGACTGGGCTCTGCTGGAGTTCTTAATTCACAGAGCTGCCCACACTGAGCCTCCCACAATTTCTCAATTACAGGGCAAACTTTCCCACCAGGCACTGGGTCCTTGGAGGTTTCTGTCTGCTGGTTTCTGCCCCTGGAGGTTGTGCTTCTGTGTTTGCCTGTCTCTCCAATTTGGGGAGCAGTGGTTTGCCCAATGACCTCAATTCTCTGAAAGAGCTAAGAAGAGGTGTTAATTTTTCAGTTTGCTCAGCTTTCTACTTGTTGCTAGAATGGAGTGCCAATAGTGCCTCCTATAGTGATATGTAACCCTCAACTCTAGCGATGATGAAGCATACTAATGACAAAGGAGAAATGCTTCAGCAGTTTTCTGTCAGCACGTTACCCCTTGAAAAAGCTGCTTCTTCCACATTCTGCAAGAGATGGGTCTCAACTCAGAGCTCAAGGCAAATGACCTCCTTCAAGGAGAAGGAATAAACAGCCTCGGAAACCGTGAAAGCCTGCCCCCAGGAGTGTCTCTGAACCTCAGCAGGGGCCACACTTACCTTGCAGAAGTAGGTGCAGCATGCTCCCGGTACAAAATCCCAATGGTATAGAAGGACAAATAATTGAAAAACAAGTCTCCCTCTAAACCCCTGACCCCGAGCTACCTAGTTCTCCTCCAAAGAGGCAAATCTATTACCAGAGTCTTGTATCTCCTTAACATATATCCTTAGAAGAGCTGTCAAGTGAACACATGTTTAAGTGAAAACCTATTTTAGAAATGCATTTTCTTAAGGAACTTTAGGGTTGGAAGGAACCTGTGTCAGTCCTTAATTCACAACCTCCATTAGTACTTATTGTTCTTGCACAAAAATCTTTCTCAAAAAACCCCTTTCCACTCTGACATAGCTTATCCTACTTTTACTTAGCTCCAGTAGTTTATAAAACATATTTTTGAAAGTCTAAAATCTGCCACTATGTTTTTTTTCCTAATCAATCTTTACTTTGACCTCTAAGCCAGAGAAAACAGGTGGTCAAATGCCTTTTGCCTCACATGGAACTTAGAATATTTGAAGACCTCAGATCTTCACCCTGCCAAATAACCTGTTTCTCCTCTCCCTTTCACAGAGCATTTGGTTTTAGGAAATTCAGAGCCACATTCCTTATGGACAAGACTAAACTCTTATTCAACACACTCAGAAACTTCTTCTAAGAGGATAACCACTCATCAGAGGAAAAAAAAGTTTCTCATGTACAGCTGGCAAAGGGATGGAACCATCTGTGTTATTAAAATTGACAGACACTTATGAGATTTGTAAGGGAAATACTAGAGTCTTAGTACATACTTGCCAATATAGCATACATGAAGGCTTTATCTATAATTTTTTTGGCCAAGCAGAAATTTTGGTATTACTCACCCCAACAAATTTCCAAGATATTATGAAATAGAATTTTAGGTCCTGACATCACCATTTGTCTCAGGTTTTGAAGCGTTGCTGGACAAGAGAGATAAAACACAGCTCTGCCTTGGGTTCAAAATTGGTCTCTCATGCTAGCAAGTATACTTTGGGATCCTGGTCACTTCTCCCAGCCACAGCATCGCATTGCTATAAAAAGAAGATGCAAGTATTAACCAGCTCACAGGTTATCAGATAAGCTTAGTCTGACCAATGCTTAGCACAGCAACTGGGCCGCTATTGTCATTCCTATGGTGGTGGCACACAGCACCCAGCCTCTGTCCGGACCATGGTCTGGGACCACCCTCCACAGAGGCTGTGAGCTAGAGCCCTAACTGTGCAGGGCCCTAACTGTGCCGGGCTCCTTATCTCCCTTAAGAGGACATCATTACTGCCTGCTTGGCCATACAGTTTTTTTACTTACCAAGTAACACAGTTATCAGCACACTCCAGGTACTAGCCAAGGACTGCAAAATCAACATGAATGTCAGCTTTTGTATCAAAAGCTCAAAGGAGAAACTCAAACTTTACATAGATGTCCCAGGAGGATGTTCAGCAAACTCATTCTTCTCTGTTCCCTGGAATCCATCCCAGTATTGTGCTATGTGTGTGTCTAGTAATTCTTTACAAAAAGCTCTGTTTCTTGTGATGCCATCAGATCACATCGAAGAATATACAAGCTGTACTATGAAGGCTGTTGTCTCATATAGTCCTAATGTAGTGAGAACCGATGTTCTTGCATACTATCTTTTTGGACACTCAAAGGAGAAATTCCTATGCAGTCTTACAAATCAGTTGTAGCTTAAATTGATTTGTGTTGTGACTTGTGCACACAGGTCACATTCCCTTGACAGAAAATAGAGTTTAAAACCAAATTTGCAGCCCTTGTTAAGTGAATGCACAGGAGTTTATCGTATTCAGGTCTTTTATTGTAAGACTCACTCCTGTCTTCATTTTATGTTCCACTGTTGTGCTTCCCATTTGCCTTTCTCTAGTTTTGTTTTCTGTCTCTGTGTTTCTACGGTCTGCTCTCAGCCCAGGTGTGCAGGAAGCACACACATGCCTGCAGAGCCTTCACGGCCTCTGCATTCAGGGCCTGACTTCAACGCACAGTGGCTGTACTGATTTGTTAAAAGAAAGGAACAGATTACTTCTCCTAATTCACAGGGAAGTTCCAGGTTGTGCGGGCGGTGAGGAGACCTGTGTCTGTCTGCACATGCCCTGGTGAAAACCCCACCTTTCAGGCTGCAGGGTGCGAAACCCAGGCACAAACACTTTGCTGGATGCGGAGGAAAGATGTAAGGTTGCTCCCCTTCAGAGACAGCAAAGGGTAGGTCTGTAGCTCCACTTACTTCAGGATTGTGATTTTTGACAGAGCCGGGAGATCAGGGTTGTTGAACCAGGCCTGAAGGTCCTAGTGAATCTCGTGAAGAGAGGAGGGGTCTGGCTGTAACATGGACCTAGAGGACATTTTTACTGCAGGAGAAGGAACAGTGGGGATGGGGTGGACTTGCCAAAGGAATATAGCTCAAGTTCCTGCAGCCCAAAGAAGCTCAGTTTCTTTCGGCCAAAGCTTCCGTGAGTTTCCCTGGCATTTCTCCTGCGGGAGCTACCAGGGCAGTGGGACACTTAGCCTCTCTAAAAAGCATCTCCACGGCTGTTTGCGTCAAGACTTTATTCCAAGAGCTTCACTTTTGCGAAGTAATGTGCTTCACACATTGGCTTCAAAGTACCCATGGCTGGTTGCAATAAACATTAAGGAGGCCTGTCTCTGTACCCGGAGTTGGGTGCCCTCATTTCAGATGATTTCGAGGGTGCTTGACAAGATCTGAAGGACCCTCGGACTTTATAGCATCACCTAGGACGCCTGGCACCCCTGCCGCGCGGGCACTGCGACCTCCTCAGCTGCCAGGCCAGCCTCTGATTCCCGCGAGGGTCCCGGAGTGTTGCAGGGGAGGTGGCGACCAGAATAAAGGAGCAGTTTCCCCGTCGGTGCCATTATCCGACGCTGGCTCTAAGGCTCGGCCAGTCTGTCTAAAGCTGGTACAAGTTTGCTCTGTAAAACAAAAGAAGGGAAAGGGGGAAGGGGACCCTGGCACAGATTTGGCTCCACCTCGACATAGGCTGGGCCTGCAAGTCCGCGGGGACCGGGTCCAGAGGGGCAGTGCTGGGAACGCCCCTCTCGGAAATTAACTCCTCAGGGCACCCGCTCCCCTCCCGGGCGCCGCCCCCCTCCCGCCGGAGACCGGGTCCCGCGGGGGCCACCGCTGTCCACCGCCTCCGGTGGCCGCTGGCCTTGGGTCCCCGCTGCTGGTTCTCCTCCCTCCTCCTCGCATTCTCCTCCTCCTCTGCTCCTCCCGATCCCTCCTCCGCCGCCTGGTCCCTCCTCCTCGCGCCCTGCCTCCTCGAGCCCCGGCCCGCGCGAGCTAGACGTCCGGGCAGCCCTCGGCGCAGCGCGGCCGCAGCAGCCTCCGCCCCCGGCACGGTGTGAGCGCCCGCCTCGGCCGAGGCGGCCGGAGTCCCGAGCTAGCCCCGGCGGCCGCCGCCGCCCAGATCGGACGACAGGCCACCTCGTCGGTGTCCGCCCCAGTCCCCGCCTCGCCGCTAACGCCACAACCACCGCGCACGGCCCCCTGACTCCGTCCAGTATTGATCCGGAGAGCCGGAGCGAGCTCTTCGGGGAGCAGCGATGCGACCCTCCGGGACGGCCGGGGCAGCGCTCCTGGCGCTGCTGGCTGCGCTCTGCCCGGCGAGTCGGGCTCTGGAGGAAAAGAAAGGTAAGGGCGTGTCTCGCCGGCTCCCTCGCCGCCCCCGGATCGCGCCCCGGACCCCGCAGCCCGCCCAGCCGCGCACCGGCGCACCGGCTCGGCGCCCGCGCCCCCGCCCGTCCTTTCCTGTTTCCTTGAGATCAGCTGCGCCGCCGGCCGGGACCGCGGGAGGAACGGGACGTTTCGTTCTTGGGCCGGGAGAGTCTGGGGCGGGCAGAGGAGGAGACGCGTGGGGCACGGGGCTGCAGGCCGGGCGGGGAACGGCCGCCAGAACCTCCGTCGCCCGGAACCGTTCCCAACTTTCTTCCCTCACTTTCCCCGCCCAGCTGCGCGGGATCGGCGTCAGTGGGCTAAAGCCGGGTGCTGGTGGGCGCCTGGGGCCGGGGTCCCGCACGTGCGCCCCGCGATGTCTTCCCAGGGCGCGGCGGGGTCCTGGCGCGCACGCGAGGGGCGGGCGCTGCCCACCCGCAGAGACTGCACTGTTTAGGGAAGCTGAGGAAGGACCCCGAAAATACAGCCTCCCCTCGGACCCCGCGGGACAGGCTGCTTCCTGAGCGGACCTCCCCGCCTCCGCCCTCCGCGCAGGTCTCAAACTGAAGCCGGCGCCCGCCAGCCTGGCCCCGGCCCCTCTCCAGGTCCCCGCGATCCTCGTTCCCCGGTGTGGAGTCGCAGCCTCGACCTGGGAGCTGGGAGAACTCGTCCGCCACCACCTGCGGCTCCCGGGAAGGGGTGGTGCTGGCGGCGGTTAGTTTCCTCGTTGGCAAAAGGCAGGTGGGGCCGGACCCGCCCCTTGGGCGCAGACCCCGGCCGCTCGCCTCGCCCGGTGCGCCCTCGTCTTGCCTGTCCAGGAGTGCCCCCCACCTCCCGAGGACCCGAGCTCCCTCCTGGGCGCCCGCGCCGAAAGCCCCAGGCTCTAGTTCGATGGCCGCCTCGCGGAGACGTCCGGGTCTGCCCCACCTGCAGCCCTTCGGTCGCGCCTGGGCTTCGCGGTGGAGCGGGACGCGGCTGTCCGGCCACTGCAGGGGGGATCGCGGGACTCTTGTGCAGAGCTCATCCTGGCCAGCACCACGGTGTTTCAAAATGGGGCTCACAGCAAAGTTCTCCTCAAAACCTGGAGAGTTTCTTTCTTGGATGTTTCTTTTTGCTGTTTGAAGAATTTGACATTGAGCCAACCAAAATATTAAACCTGCCTTACACACACACACACACCCACACACACACCGGATTGATGTCCCTGGTTCAAGTGTGCCAAGTGTGCAGACAGAACATGAGCGAGTCTGGCTTCGTGACTACCAACCATAAACCCACTTGACAGGGGAAACATGCCTCGGAAGGTTTAATTGCACAATTCCAACCTTGAGCTGCGAGGGTTCCAAGAGCCAGGCCCGTACTTGCTGTTGATGTCACTGGCTTGGGGAGTTGGGATTTGGTGCTCAGCGCGGTTGTTGGGGGAGGGGCAAGGCATAGAACAGTGGTTCCCAGACCTTGCTGCACATTGGAATTACCTGGGATTAAAAAAAAATCAAAACAAAAACCAGTGTCTGGCTCCCGCCCCCAGACATTCTGATTTAATTGGCATGGGGCAAGACCTGGACATGAGATTTTTTTTAATGCTCTTCATGTGACCTGTTGGGCAGCCAGATTTGGGGATCACTAGACGGAAGAAGGATTGTTAAAGTCTCCGGAGAGATTACTTGCCAATGCAAAGAGCTCTTTGAGGACATCTGGAATTGTTACAATATTGCCAAATATAGGAAAGAGGGAAAAGGTAGAGTGTGATTCCAATAATAAAGGATTCCTCTTTTCATTGAAGGAACTGGTGGAAAGGTTTCTTCTCTGCTGAGCCTGCAGGGTCCCTCCTGCCTGCCTGGGGTGCCCGGGAGACGCGGGCCTGCTCCAGAGACTGCTGACTGCCGGTCCTGTTAGTCAGGTGTCAGCCCTGTCTCTGCCGAAGAGACTCTTCTCTTTATTTTAAATTAAACCCTCAGAGCACCTCCAAAGCATCACTTTTCTCCCTCCAGTGGTGTTCTCATTCTTTGATGTTACTTGCTTGAACACCACTATTAGTGGTTGGAGATTTGTTCCTGAGAAAAATATAAATACCACTTAATTTGCCTGTTTGTCCCGTATTCACTCAAAACAGAATGCTCCTGAAGACAAGAGAGAGAGTAGGTGAACAGACGCTATTCCATTACAGTAACATAAAAGACTGGATTTTCAGGAGCAAATTATTAAAATAAGAGATGGGCTCTTTTAACAGAAATTTGTTTAAGGCCTGTGTCTATCAAATTCAGTGGATTTTATTCAA
The DNA here is from genome assembly GCF_009828535.3 of Hylobates moloch. Taxonomy (NCBI): domain Eukaryota; kingdom Metazoa; phylum Chordata; class Mammalia; order Primates; family Hylobatidae; genus Hylobates; species Hylobates moloch. The sequence continues at coordinate 500,337 of NW_026652336.1, forward strand.
GATGCACTTTGTTTAGTGGGGGTTTTGTTTGGTTCTGGGACATGCTAACTTCTGGACTTGCTGCTCTTAGAGGTAATGACTGCCAGACACCATTTCATGAGTCCTAATCCCCACATTAAGCATAAGAGGTGCACACTCTCCTCCTATGGGGGAAACTGAGGCACCAAGAACTAAAGTGACTTTCCCACAGCTGGTAGGAGGCAGACGGGAAATTCACACCAGAGGCTTCTGACTCCAGATCTCTCTCTCAACTTCCAAACTCCACTGCCTTGTCCGAGTTCTGGTTTCAGGAGATCCAAATCAGGTGTGTGCAAATGTCTAACGTCAGAGCTGGCAAGGAGAAAGGGCCCAGGGTGCTGGCTCATGAAGATGAGCCTGTCTGAAGCTTCAACGCAGGCTGTCCGGCAGTCTGCATTCCTGCTGAGTTCCTCAGCCCTCTGCTGGGTCACCTTCCATGGAGGCAGCTTAGTCCTCAGTTCAGTGAGCATGGAGTGGAGACTGCTTGAGGGGCGCTGAGCAAAGCCCTGCCTCTTACAGGATGAAGGTGCTCTCCAGAAGGGACCCTGGAAAGTATTGCAAGGCGAGTCAGAATTCCCAACTAAGGGAGCTTTGTGGAAATAAGCGTGCCCAGCCCCACTTCTGGAGACGTTCCCATTCAGTAGGTCCGAGCTGTCTTAAAGAGAAACCAAAGTGGGGATATTAATGCTATCCGAAGTGGAATCTACCCCACCCTCCCTCCTCAAAGGAGGTCAGATCAAGACAGCCCAAGCCCGGCCTGGCAACTGGGACCTTTCTTCTCACTCCAGCCCGGGGTGAAGGTGGACAAGTCACTTTGACCCTTCAGGCTTCTGAGCTGTTGTTTCTGAATTCAGTGAATATTTACTGAGTGCATAGAATATGCTAGATATTCTGGGCTAAAGGGTGAAGGGGGGTGAGTTTTAAGGGTTTCTGCTCTTGCTTCCAGATTGCTTTCAAATCTGGAAAGAAGACCAGTGGTTTGTGTGTTAGACCCACACTGCCGTAGCACAGAATACGAGAAACTGGCTGAGAGCTCCAGTAGGCTTTTAACAGTAATTTCTAGCTTCACGTATTTAGTTTCATAACTCATAATTTTTCAAAAATTTCTGGTTTGAAGACACCGACTGCCAAAAGTCCATTGTGCTGCATAATTACACTTGGTCCACGTGACAGCACTAACATGTTCTGAAATGTTTTTAGAAGTAGGCTCAGCAAAGATGAAGGACTCCTCCCTGTTTGAAAAGAAAATATTCTTTGTTTTTTCTTTGATCTAAGCTCCAAGACTAGCAGCTAGCATCTGAAACTTTTTTGATGAGAGTGACAAACCAACTCTAATATTAAAGGCAATTGATGATTATGGGCACTGAAGGGAAGGTAACCCCAGGCTGGTGCCCCGGAATAGGGATGGGTCACAATGTTGAGGACATTTCGCCTGATGCAGAACCCACCTGCAACACAATGTGGCCCTTGCCATGTGACTTGTGTGTGTGTCTGTGTGTCTGTGTGTGCACGTTTTAATTTTGACTTCATAAGTACTCTAGTTATGAGCTTATTTAACATTAGGTTTTACTAACGGGGTATGTTTTAAGAAAATTTCAAAGTTTTAGAATATGGTTCACCCACATGTTGCTTCCCTATAAATATAATTTTTAAAACCAGATTCTGGGCCAGGCATGGTAGCTCATGCCTATAATCCCAAAACTTTGGGAGGCCGAGGCAGGCAAATCATGAGGCCAGGAGTTTGAGACCAGGCTGACCAACACAGTGAAACCCAGTCTCTACTAAAAATACAAAAATTAGCTGGGCGTGGTGGCAGTCACCTGTAATCCCAGCTACTCAGGAGGCTGAGGCAGGAGAATTGCTTGAACCCGGGAGGCAGAGGTTGCAGTGAGTCAAGATCACGCCATTGCACTCCAGCCCGCGAGACAGTGTGAGACTCCATCTCAAAAAAAAAAAAAAAAAAAAAAACAGATTCTGTTCCTCAGATCCATTCCATTTTTGTTTTCTTTTATCACTTATGAACATTTGAAATTATGGTAATAAACATTGTTAGTCTCAGTTAATTATTACTGGTTTATTCTTGAACCACTAGCCCGTAGAGAATAGAGTGTAAATCTTAACTTGTTCCTGTAGGTCATCCCCATTAAACATCATAGTGTTTTCTCATTCGTTCTTTTTTGTTTTCCTCCTACAGGGCTGAATTTTCTAAGAAAATTCCAGCAGTTGGCTCTTTGGACAACATCTCTAGATTGTCCTGCATTGGGCCCATAGGCACAAGCTGGCCAGTTTGAATTTGGGCAAGAATCCAGGCATTGGAACTTATTCAAATAACTAGTTTGCCTGTAATTTTCACTTTTTCAGAGTCATCTGGTAAAGCTTTCTTGCTACACATTTAGATAGATACACTCAATCCAGTTGTCTAGAAAGTTCCCTGAGCCACCTGGGAGCAGGAGGGGTAGTTGGGGCCAGGAATATTGGGGGCGTGTTTACTGAGCCCCTAGAAAGTAAGTGCTAGATTTGACATTTCAATCCCTGAAGGCCCCAACTACCCCTCCTGCTCCCAGGTGGCTCAGGGAACTTTCTAGACAACTGGATTGAGTGTATCTATCTAAATGTGTAGCAAGAAAGCTTTACCAGATGACTCTGAAAAAGTGAAAATTACAGGCAAACTAGTTATTTGAATAAGTTCCAATGCCTGGATTCTTGCCCAAATTCAAACTGGCCAGCTTGTGCCTATGGGCCCAATGCAGGACAATCTAGAGATGTTGTCCTGTGGACTGAGCATCTGTGAATTGCATATGCTTAGAATAAATTTTACTCCTACCAGTTTCAGCAGCTTGCTTTAGCAAGCAGTATGGAAACACTAACATGGGGGAGTAGAATTTCTCTCTCTGATCCAAGTTTTATCTCATTCTGGTGGGTTTTCAGGGAGAGACCCGGAGTCCAAGTGTCCTTTCTGAATATATCTGGAACTTCTCATTAACAAAAGACTCAAGTTATAATTTAGGGGACAAGGCACCCAATGAGAATGCCTTGCAGGCAGCCCTAAGTACACCTGCAATTACACCATTACTAGCGGGGCAGCACACATGGCCCTGACTTAGTTTAAATAATTACGTAAGTCAGCCACGATTGTTTGCCCTTTGCATAGAAGGGCAAGTATTGGTACCTGTTACAACTTAGGCTTTTTTTTCTTTATGTTTGAGCCATGATGAGTGATTTACACTGTTCCATCCATATGTTGAGATGTAAGAATAAATTAGACTTGGTACTTGCCCTTAAGTGTCTGGAAGTCAACTGGGGGAAGAGAGAGCTAGAGATAATAAGTGTGAAACAATGTCACAGAATCAATGACAGAACTCTTCCCAGGACAAAGGATGACTTTTGAGTTCAGTCTTTGCCTTTAATTCTACATGGGGAGGAGAGCACGTTTAGCCATAAAAGGAAGGGATTACTCGTTTGAGCTATTTGGTCATATGGTTATTTCCCCAGAGAATAGGATGTGTGGGGCATTACACAAGCAGTGCCAATAGGAGCAAAGTTCTTGAGTGTGCTAGTAATTCAAATGGTAGGAAGAGAAGGAATAAATGGTAAGGCTACCTACAGTTTACAGAGAGCTCCATCCTCACTGTGGCTTTGGATTTTGTCCTGTGTGAAAGAGAAGTGACTGTGAACTGACATGCTGTGTTTGGTGTTTTAGAAAGATGGCCGCAGCAGCGGCTTGGGGAATGGACTGCAGAGGTGGCATTGGAAACAGGGAGGTTCATGACTATTGCCAGAGACAGAGGATGGAGCAGGAGCAAGGAAGATTCAGGACAAGGGACTCCGGGGCTGATCAGGAGGCAGAACTGGTTGATAAGTATATGTAGCAGCATAAGAAAGAGAGAATCCCAGATTGACACCCAGGCTTCTCACTTGGAAGCCTGGATAGATACTGAATGCAATCACAAAGGCTGGGAAGTCAGTGGGACTGCAGGGAGGGGAAGGGCAGGAGGGTCCAATATGAATATTCAGCTTTTAGATGTGTTGAGCTTGAAGTGCTCAGATGGAGAAGTCCAGGAGGCAGTAGAATATGGTGGTCCAGAGCACAGGAGAGCAATGTGGCTTGAGTTGTCATTTGCTCACATATTTCCACGTCAGTCACTTGTCTTAGGTCACAGAACAACTTCTCCTCTCACGGTTTCCTGACTCCACCTGTCTCATGCTCACCGTCAGCATCGAAATTGAGCCACATCAGGGGTTCTGGATACCAGCTTCTCTCTAGATGAGGCTGCTATAGTCAGCAGCTGATTAGTTGCAGTTATCAGCAACTGGTAATATAACATATTGTGCATAGAAGTGTACCGAAAGTCATGTTTGTATATTGCTGCAAATCCTCGGAATGGGGATCTCTTGTTCCCTGCTCAAGACGGCATCACATTACCTGGTTTTGTATGTTAGTGACTGAACCAAAAAAAGTAGGAGATGATTTTTTTTCTCTTTTCTTAAAGCAGTAGCTTTTGAACCTTGACCATGCCTTGTAACCAGCTGAGGGGCTTTTGAAAAAGAGGGTGCCTTACTGTGCCCAGACCAGGACAATCAGTATTTCTGGGGAATGGAGGCTGGTACAGACACATTTCTTAAAGCTCCCTTGGCAATTCTGAGGAGTGGATTACGTGTTGTATATAGCTTGTAACAGAAGAAATCTTGTCTTTGCTCTCAGACCCCCATTTCTTACTCATCTCATGAGCTCCTTCGAGATCCAGAAACAGTTGCATATGTCATTAGCAAATCAGTTCCAGAGTCACATTTTATTTCACAAGTTAGTCCATTAAAAGTTCCCTGCACTGAGGTAGTGGCCAGAAAGAACACGCCGCCCCTCCTCCTTTTTATAACTATAGGGTCTGGCTCGACAGAGCAGGAGTATCGCCATCTTGGACAAGCCCTTCATTCTAAAGTTCACCTTAATAAAAAACTGCCTAAATCCAAAGGGCATCAGCCTAATGGCTAAGGTCAGCATGACCATAAGCCACAAATAACATCTCCAGCCAGAAACATTCCAAACTCCTCCCCGACCAGAGACATGCTAACCCCCGATCAGAGACATGCTAGTCCCGGGATAACGCCCCTCCAGCCGGGAAAATGCCAGTCTCCAGATAACCCCCCTCTGGCCGGAAAGATGCTTGCCCCAAGATAAACTCCCCTCCTCCCAGAAGAGGAGGGGACTCTGATAATCTTCCTCACCCTAAAACCAATATATACTCCTAGTCTGTAAGAGAAAGCGCTCTTGACCAAAATTGGCCAGGAGTGCCTCTCAGGTTTTAACTAAAGAAAACTTGTCTTTAACTGACAAAAAAAAAAAAGAAAAAAAAAGTTTTCTGCAGTGGCTCTCAGCAGGCCCAGCACAGCAGCAGCACCTGAGAACCTGTTGGAGATGCACGCTCTCGGACCCCACCCTGGCCTCTGAGTAAGATACTGGAAGGGCAGGCCCCGGTCTGTGCACACAAGTCTTCAGGGAGATTCTGCCTGATGCATGCCAGAGTTTGAGAACTACTGACATACTCCAGGCACATCGCATGCTGGGATCTAGATACACCAAGGGAACAAAATAACTGTACTTGTCCTCCAAGGACCAACTTACCTTTTGGAAGGGCTGAGAGAGAGAGAGACATACATGATCACTCCCCGTAATGCAATGTTTTATAACAGATGTGATTTGGGATTTCAGTGGGATCCCAGAAGAGGGACTGACTAATTCAGCCTCTGCTACAAGGGGAGTTTCTCAGAAACAGAATGCTTAGCTGGGCCTCCAGGCACAGGGACAGGAATGAGGAAATACTTGTAGATCCTGTGCTCCTTCAGCAAACCCTCAGTTTCTTGTTATTTTTATAAATGCAAACATCTTATTAAAGTAGATGCTAAGGTGTTAGAATTTCCTGCTTTGTTTTTCTAAATGACCATGAGGAAACCTGGAATGTCAAAGGTAAAGTGCAACACATTCTGCATTTAAAAATTAAAATGATCCTTTTTTAAAGTAGCAACCAGATGTGAAAAATTGGACTAGAGTCTAGGTTACAGTTGATAGCTTTAACTTTCTCCCCAACAGCATGATTTCCCCTAAAATGTGTTATGAATAAGTAAAATGACTGCTTCCCATCCTTTAACTCTTCCTACAGAAATCTAAGAGAGAAATGAAACAAAAGTTTGCACAGGTCTAGACGCAATAAATACATGTGAAATCACACAACTCAGAAAATGTCCCTTAAATTAATTGAGCCATTGGTACTTGTGAATTAGAAGAGACATCTATGTTCTGATTCACTGTTGAAAGTTGTACAATGTTACCTACTTATTTGCAGAGATCATTTGGAAACAGATAGGTAGATTTGTAACAGATTAAGAGTAGAGGCCGGGCGCGGTGGCTCACGCTTGTAATCCCAGCACTTTGGGAGGCCGAGGCGGGCAGATCACGAGGTCAGGAGATCGGGACCACGGTGAAACCCCGTCTCTACTAAAAATACAAAAAATAAGCCGGGCGTGGTGGCGGGCGCCTTTAGTCCTAGCTACTCGGAGAGGCTGAAGCAGGAGAATGGCGTGAACCCGGGAGGTGGAGCTTGCAGTGAGCTGAGATTGCGCCACTGCACTCCAGCCTGGGTGACAGAGCGAGACTCCATCTCAAAAAAAAAAGAGTAGAGTACAGCTGCTTATGTTACCTTGTATATTCATGCCTTTATGCAAAAATACATATGGAGGTAAAGACCACTCCTTGCTTTGCAGCTGTTTTAAGAGCATTCATGAAGGATTTTATTTTATAAGCAGAAATGTGATATCTGACGATTTTACCACTATGTACTTGCAGGCCGGTGCACAGCAGATTACGTCATGATCGTTTTAGCAGTCCTACCGTTTTCCTTATGATGTCATTACAAGCTTTTGCTAAAATTTCTTTCTTTTACTCCAGGTTTTGGATAAAATTGATGCATTGCACATAATCTCTCTGATAAGACAAACTGGCATTTGTATGTGAAAAACTGTGCATGTTTTAGTGTCTCTGCTGATACTCAAATTATCCATTATTTTAGTGCCTGGAATAAAAACAAACCACTTAGTGAATTTGCGCAGGTCCTTAAGGACAGGAAAGGTGTCCTGAGATTTTCTGATCATTGTATACCAAATTTTAGAAACTTTTTCAAAAACATTTTTTTAATTTCAGAAACCTGGTTTTGTTTATTTACCAGCAAACACTGAATACCTGAAAGCTTTCAGGAGATTTTATTACAGTGGTTTCTCTTCACTTACAAAATTATCTCCTAGTTCATTCGCATACACTGTAAGCCATTGTAAATGCTTTAAATTGTGCTGAACAAGATAAGCTAGACAAACTATTTTAAGTTTGTTCTAGTGCCAACTTGCAAGAGCTAATGGCTCCAACTAGATTTTTAAAATAAAGTATATTTTAATGTATTATTAGAAAGTTAAGCAATTATCTGTTTATAGGTAACAAAAACCCCGGAACCCGCAATGTCAGATGTCATCCACTTTTGATTAAGTCCAAATATATGACAAATAAACAAAAGGTGGTTGGCTGGGCTCGGTGGCTCATGCCTGTAATCTCAGCACTATCAGAGGCCGAGGCGGGCGGATCACGAGGTCAGGAGTTCGAGACTTGCCTGACCAACATGGTGAAACCCGCCTCTATTAAAAATACGAAAAAACTTAGCTGGGTGCAGTGGCACGTGCCTGTAGTCCCAGGTACTCGGGAGGCCGAGGCAGGAGAATCGCTTGAACCTGGAAGGCGGAGGTTGCAATGAGCTGAGATCATGCCACTGCACTCCAGCCTAGGCGACACAGCAAGACTCAGTCAAAAAAAACAAAAAAACAAAAAGGTGGTCATTGGAGAATTATTGTGTCACCGATTGTTTTTTAACGTAGTAATTTTGAGGGGCTTTTAAATAGAGCGAACTATAGAACTTTTTCTTGGCTTCAATTTGCTATAATGTTAATACAGAATCAGAAACCTTATCCTTATAGATGCTTCTTGATTATTTTAATTTCTGGTGACATTTATGAGTGAGAATAGTGTATTGCCCTGTTTCCTTTCTTTACTCCCCTTTCTTCTTCCTTCCTTGCTTTCTTTCTTCTTCCTTCTTTCTCTTTCTCTCTCCTTCCTTATTGCAAGCTGTTATGAATTAGCCTTCATAGAGAAAGAAAAATTTTTTATAAATAACTGGAAATGAAACTTCTCAAAGGACTGCAGATGAAAAACTTTGTCAAATGACTGTAAAAATATACTATATAATTTTTGAAAGTTAGAAAGTACCAAACACACTCAGTATTCATGGTTATACAAGTATGCATACACATGTATTGTTCCCTGAAAAGTGGTGTTGCTAAGGGAGTTTCTCTTAGTACATGGCTTAACATATTTTTTTCTGTAATTTGTTGTTAGTTATAATGGGGAGAGAAAAGAGGTTAGAGTCTCCCCTCTCAGTTTCACCTTCCATAAAACAGCTAAACTAGACGATCCTCAGACTCCTTCCAGCTGAAAACATCTGTGAAATTAAAAACAAATCTAAATGTATGCAAGATATGTATTTAAACACGCTGGTAATAAGTGTGCTGTCCCTATAATTTAGATGCTAAAACATTGATGTCATAATAATAACAACACCTCGCATTTGTACAGCACCTCATAGTTTACACAATGCCTTAACATTCTTCTCTCTGAGCCTCCTACAACCCCACAGGATTGGGATAGCTTTCCACATTGGGAGGTGAGGGACCCAGGCTCAGAGCGATTCTGCTGTTGTCCATAATCACCAGGCTGGTAAACACTGGGCACTGGGTGCTCTCCAGCGACACAGCACTGTCTCTCAACATGCAGCTCAAAGTCACTTATTCCTCCTTCAAGATGTCATTGGGTTTTTTAGCTATTGATGCCCCTATCACTTTTAGTTCTGTTTGTGAATCAAAGGCTAAACAAAGTATTCCTCAAAATTTGTTATACTTCTATTACTAATGCTTAATGTCCCTCACAATTTCTGTATATTTCTGTCAATTTCCGCTCTGTTTTGGTTCCTTTCCCAGGTTTCTTTTCTGTTATGAAGTAGTTTTTAGACTCAAGTCTCTTCTGTATGTGTTATAACTGCCCATTCCATAAGATACAGGGCAGTGAATTTGTGAGCCTTGAAAATATTTACTTTAGAAATGAGAAGTATGACTTTTCAACGTCATGTCATTAACTTCTGTAAATTTTCCAGACCTATAAATACTTGCAGAAAAAAAATGAAAGGAGAAGGCAACTTGGCTTAGCAGTTGGGTCAGTTAGCAATGCCTATGGCAAGCTGCAGTAATTCCCTTACATAGATCTGTAAGACTAATTTCTATGATTTAAATGAAGGCATACACTTAACCTCTTTAGGGTGTGAAACAGCTTTTACAAAAAGAGACAAACTTAAGAAACAGTGTGGCCCTCCAAGAGTGTTCATTTTCCATATCATACCATTTGTAATCAGCCATTCTGGCTGGGATTTACTTGCAAGCATTGGCTTTTAAGAAGAGATGGTTTCACACATCAAATTATTCACTTGGAGGTACTTTCTGGGTTAGAGGAATGGAATGGAGAGTGCGGCAGTGAGTAGATCTCTCAGTGACGGTGATGTGCCTCTCCCAGAAGAAATTTCAAAATGCAGTGTTCATTTTCCTCCACAAGAAAGGAAGAAACTGTTTTGTTATTGTTTATTCCTAACATAGTGGAAACTTTTCAGTAATCTGGCAGAAATTTCCCAAAAGCAATTTTCTATTTCATAATTATAAAGTGGCAAAGGAAAAAGTCCCGCACTCCAGCTGAGCAATGGATCTCCAGTTGTTATCTAGGTGCTGCAGGTTTAGAGAGTATTGCCAGGAGAACACATTGATTTTTCAGGCCTGTGATGATGTATCTCTTGTTGAATAAGTAAACCCTTCCAGTAAACAAACAGTTAGTATATTGATTTCAGGGTGGCTTTAGTCACTGAATCTCTAAGTCTTGCAAAGGTTACTTGGGCAAAAGTGTCATTATTTTACCTTTAGTCAACAAAAATCTACCTGGCCAAGGCAGAACAGAAAGTCCAGCAATTTGATAAAGTGGGACAACATGAAGAATCAGGTGAGTTGCCTACTTTTTCACTTCACTTTCCACCTTTAGAGATTCTTGTTTAGATGCAGAGTAGTGACGTGCCTGGTGTCGGGGAGAGATAGTTGAATGAGAAAAGTTCCAGAAGGGCAGAAGACTTGGGTGATTATCTGAGTCCATCTTTCTTTATCGCATGACAGAGTTCTTAAAGTCTTGGCTAGGAATGCTAGGCTTTTAGATTTATTGGGCAATGGCTACTAAATGTTCATAATGTTGCTCAGTTGCAAAAACAAGACATTCAAACTATAGCCAGGGAGATAAGTAGTCACGAACTCAAGGCCTAAACTCTGCTGATGGAGCCAATGAGAATTGGGTGCTAAGGCGAGGAGAGTTGCCAATATTATATTCTTCGGGGTTTTGTGTTTTTATTCGCATTTTGGAAAAGGAAAATATTAGCATTCCTCTGACTTAATATTGAGAAGACGTTGGGCACTCTTTTTCCTCCCACACTTGTCTTCTTTCACTAGGTGACAAGGGAAGAGGTAGCATGAGGTGGTGGTCACAGGTGAGAGGGGCTGTTGTGAGCACAGGCATGTTGACTGCACATTGGTCACCTAGTAGAAGTTTTACAGGCTTGGTGACTTCTGAACACTGTTTTCAAGGTTGATTTTTAGTTGAGAGAACCTCTAGGTACCACGTAATGTTATAACAGTAGTACAGATCTCACAACTGCCCTATGTCCCATTCACAAGATGTTCCGCCAAGCCATAAAAGGCCCAGTTAAGTTTAAGAGAAGTCTCAAAAGTAACAGATAATAATTAACTAATACCCAGTGATTTTGAAATTTAGACATCAAACTACCAATTCAGTGGTATCATCCTTAGAAGCAGACAGAGGATGATTAAATCATTCAGCCCATCTCTGTCTGAGGATGCAGCTTAGCACAGCATGGTAGAGGCTAAATGGGCCTTAAGGGAAAAAATGATGTCTGAAGATGCAATTTATTTCAAAAAGAGTTTGCTCCCGTGAAGTTTCACTCTCTCTGTAGAACGGCACCAGCGCACACTTTTCCTGGGCCTCTGCATGTGTGGCAAGCAGCGGCCTGGCATCCTGGGGAACTGAATGAGGACGCAGATGACCCAGACGTGTTCACAGTTTGACACATCTGACTCCCAGATCAGGGACAGCTAGCTCTGCTGGCTGGTTAAGCTGATGATTCCATCTTTGCCTGGTTCTCTGACTGTCTCATGCTTTCTGTTATTATTATTTTGCAGCAGATATTTCTGCTCATTTGTCAATCATATATGCATCCTGGATGGTATAGAGTTGATTCTCCTAACGAATCAGTGTCCTTTGGTATTTTTTTCTGGCCATATATGTCATTTATTAAAATTGGAGAAAATGTTCAGGATTTTCTTGACTCAGAAAGGGAAAAGGGATACTCAGGGCACTTTTTCAGCCAAGAATTTACTACGTTTGTAGGGTAAAGGGGACTCACCACCCTGGAAGTCAAAATAAGCCACCAGTACCAAGTGTTGAAAGCCCTTAGAATCATAATGCTCTTAAAGCAAAGTCTTCAATGCTTAAAAACTTCCACTGGTTCTCAGTATGTCCAAAATTGTCAAGTCTATGAATGATTTTCTCAATCTGAAAATTTTTATAGCAGGCTAAAGAATGTGATAGGTCAGTGTGATTCTAGAACTAATCATTAACATTCAATAGATGACTATTTTGTTCTAGAAAAAGCAGCAACTTTCTATTTACTCTCTATTTTGATGGTAAATTCTCTGTAAGTAGAAAAAGCAAAATGTGGACATGGGACTAACATATGAATACACAAAGCAAATGTACCAAAAAAATCTTAAGACCTACCTTGTGGTGTTTTGTGTTGTTTTGTTTTGTTTTGTTTTGTTTTAATTAAAGTGACTTGTTAGCCTCTCGCTCCCTGTGAAGCACAGGGAGGTGACGTGATGTGCGCAGGGCAGACTCTGCCACATGCCCTGGCCTTGAACTCAGGCCCCGCTGGGGCTGCAGGGGATGCTGGCCATGCTGAGCAATGCCTGTGGGTGTCAGTTTCCTCATCTGCAGAATGAGGGTAGGCCTGGTGCTTATCTCATATGGTCGCAGAGGGGATTCAGTGACAGGGTGGTGTAGAGGCTGCACGACAGCCCTCCCACTAGGGGAGGCGGGCCTGGACTCTCACCAGAGAGCCTGTGTTCTCCATGGCTACATGACTTTGCCCCAGATGTCCTTCCTGTGATCTGGACCCTAGGAAGTCGCCAAGAGCCAGACAGAAGAAAGGTTCCACTTGGCTCGCCTCTTTGGTGACCATCCCTTGCCTCCATGGCGGGACTCTCAGGTGACATCCCACCAACCCTCACTTTCCTTCCCTGGTGGGTCTCACTTTCCCTCAAGAGTGTTGCTTTTTTGTTTCCTGCATAGTCCTGGGCCAGTTTTGATAACCCTCTTCATTTCATTTCAGAAACCTTGATGCTTTCTTCCTGTGCTCTTTTTACCTTAGGACTTTTACTATGATGACTGTGAATGGCCAATTTCTTGTTTTTTCTCTTGCTCCGCTTTCTCCCCCATCATCACTAAAGCAGACGTGGCAGTGATGGCCATGCACACTTTCCAAGGGTCCAGCTGTAGATCTTCATGGTTCCCCAGGTGCCTGGACTGTCTTGAAAAGGGAGGCAAACACTCCCTGCCTGGAGCCCTTGGCCCTTTCAGAAATGTTTTGGCTTTCTCAAGTGAGAAAAGAATGGATTTGTATTCTCCCTCTCCATTATTGTTTTTGTTTTGTTTTGTTTTGTTTTGTTTTGTTTTGTTTTGTTTTGTTTTGTGACAGAGTCTCACTTTGTTCCCCAGGCTGGAGTGCAGCGGCATGACCTTGGCTCACTGCAACCTCCACCTCCAGGGTTCAAGTGATTCTCCTGTCTCAGCCCCCCGAGTAGCTGGGACTACAGGTGCCCACCACCACGCCTGACTAATTTTTGTATGTTTTGTAGAGGCGAGGTTTCACCATGTTGGCCAGGTGCCCATTATTATTTGATCTGGAATTAATTGAGCTACTGCAGGAATTGCTTGATTCACTGATGACTGGTGTTGAGCCAGTCCACACCCACACCCAAGGACTGTGACTGTCATCTGGGGTCCATCCTCAGAAATTCCTGTCTCTTCACCTAGTGTGTAATAAGGCCTGCACATGTTATACGGAACTGTAAAAAATGCGCCAACCATCTGTCCTTCCTCTTTATCTGATTACTTATCATTGTTCTCTAATTTGCAGATTAATAGACTGATCATAAATTAATGCATGCTGGAGACTTGCTGTTTCCTACTAGCAGCATATAAAAGTTATTTTTAAAGTTGTTTTAAATCTGTGAGTAAAAATAAACTGCTTTGCTGCAAGAAACACCAAAAATGGAAAAGCTAACAGTTTAAAGTTAATAATTTATCTTATGGACATCACTGGTGGCATAGTTGCTTTAAACAGTGAGAAGATTTAATAGATATTTGATTTGCGAGTGGGATGAAAGGTGGTCTAACCTTTGTCCTCTGTTTACCTTCCATGAGATCCTAGAGGTTGTACAGCACAGTAGTGGCACGTGACACACTTGAGAGTGCCTGTTCTGTTTGGAAACCTGGAAGCTATGAAGGGAAGTGGCCTTCAAGCTTAACACATACACCTTGGAGGCAAAACCTTTTATTCTCTTTAAATATTCACTTTAGGATAAGCATTTTTTTAGGTGTCAGGAACAGGGAAAAATGTGTGGTTACGAAGGAAGAAACAAGAAAGTTAACTGTTGTACATTCCCTAGGTAATGTTTTTAAGCATTGTTACTCACTTTCAAAACACATTTTATCTATTTGAACTTAATATTTTGATATTATTTTTTCAATTTCTTTTAATTTAACAGACAGAATGAGTTTTTTTTTTTATAGTTGTATTACTTAGAAATTATACTAAAAATGGCTGAGTGTGGTGGCTCACACCTGTAATCCCAGCACTTTGGGAGGCCAAGGCGGGTGGATCACTTGAGGTCGGGAGTTCAAGACCAGCCTGGCCAACATAACAAAACTCCATCTCCACTAAAAAAAAAAAAAAAAAAAAAAAAAAGAAACTAGCCACACATGGTGGCAGGCACCTGTAACCCCATCTACTAGGGAGACTGAGACACAAGAATCACTTGAACCCAGGAAGCAGAGGTTGCAGTGAGCAGAGATTGCACCACTGCACTCCAGCCTGGGCGACAGAGCAAGACTCTGTCTCAAAACAAAAAAAGAATAAAGAAATCGTACTAAAAACAAAACAGAGTGCTGACCACCTTATAGAAATAGAAATAGTGGTTTGCTGTGATAGCAAATTTTCTTGTTAACTTTTTATTTTTAAAGAATTGCACATTCACAGGAAGTTGCAAAAAATCTACTGGGAGGTCCTACATACCCCTTCCCCCAACCTCCTCCAGTAGTAACATCTTAGTAGCAAAGTTTTGTATATTTATTTTGATATCATTATCTAAGTTTGACATCATTATCTAACATTAACCTAAGCCAAAAGCCCACTATTTTAATTACCTAGTGATGCAGTGTTATAGAACTCATAGCCTTTCACGATATTATTTGGAAGTTAATTTTCTTAAGTGAAATGGTTTTGGTCTTTAAGGTTTGGAGGCCATGGAGGCATGAGGAGAAACGGGAGGAGGGAGAGAGAGCTAAGACAGATAGGCAGAGATGGGGAGATCCATTGATTCGCTGAACAAACCAGATACTTCCTTGTAGTTTTTGGATTAACTTACATGAGCTAAGTTTATATTCTGTTCAGATCACAAGTGGTCAAGTTTGTGTGTGTGTGTGTGTGTGTGTGTGTGTGTGTGTGTGTACCACTCTACCCATCCTATATTTATTGTCCTGTATTTGGTCTGTTCTGCCTTCTTTATTTTCAGGATAGGTGTCCTAAATGAGGGTCTTTGGAAAGCTGGTGAGGCTATGTTGCCCGTTTCAGGTGCTCCGTGCTCCAATGTATTCATTTCTTGAAAAATTCAGGGAGTGCACACTTTTGTACATTTTCCTATGTGTATATGATACCATTATAAAAATCTTAAAAATATATATGGCTCCCCTGAACCCCCAGCCATTTGGTAGAGAAGATAGAAAACCTACAGAGGAGGCTAAGATTTTATTAGAAAATTCAGCTTCTCGACGGAGGTATTGGACTTTAAAGTCAAGGCAATGCATCTATTCTTTCTTTTGCTATAACTAGCTAAAAGATCTCTTAAATTCAAAGTGGCCCTCATCTTACTGTTACTGCAATTTACTCTTAATTACAAATTATATAAAAATAGGTTTTGAAATGCTATAGCAACAAAGTAACATACCCCTGCTCCATTACACGGATAAAACCTCTAAGGAAGGCTCCTCTCTTAACAGGTATTAACCAACTGCAGAAACTGCAGAAGGACAGGGTTATTTGGGAATAACTACAGCTCCCTTCCTTGTCTGTTCCCTCCCATTGTCAGGCTTCTGTGGAGTCATATTCAGGGCAACATAGGGAGGGGGAAGAGAAAATCAACCTCTTGGTGAAGGAAAGCTCCCAATTCACAGTACGTCCCTATACTGGAGTCCAAAACATGGGTACTCTTGTTTGTGGGAGCTCCCAGGGCCTCCCAGCTCACCAAGCATTCTGAGCCCTGATCCTTACACTAATTGTATTATGCAACCATAAATGATGTTTGCTGTACCAGCGGGGACAGTTTATTTCAATAGATTGGTATAACTTGGCAGAATCTTATCTGCATGTTTCATCTTGGATTTTTAGCTCAGTTCAACTCAATAGGCATGTGTCAAATGTCTACTGCAGACTGCGCACCGAAAAGCTGCTGGGTACAGGGTTACATGGATAGAAAACATAGCCTCTGCCCCCTAAGGAGCCGGTAATCCAGATCCCCATTCTTTCCATCCCATTCTCCCAAGCAAGAATTTACCTAATGTGGTTTGTGAGAATTTAATAGCTGAAAAGGTGGTCAGGAGAAGCCAGAATGGGTTCGCTAAAATGTGTTTATATGATTAAGCGTAATGTAGCTTTGCAGCACACTTCACAGCTTCC